>NC_056734.1:482688140-482948140 GCF_019279795.1 Protopterus annectens
AATAAAAGCAGCAAGAAATCCAAAAAACATAATTGCCATGACCAATAAATGACACGGGGTAAGAGATAGAGGTCTGGTCAGTAAATATGTTACCTTGATTGTTACATGAGGAAGCCAGTGTTGGAAATTTACTTGAAAAGTTAATAGATACCTCATTGAAGGTGATTGTAAAGGATCTACAAATAAAAGAAATACAACAGAAATGTAAGTGGTCTGAGTAAAAAAACTGATGTATTTTGAAAGGGAAGGAAAATGTAGTCAAACTGATGAAACAGAAAGAAGCTGAACTGAAGACAACTATTCATAGACCGCATGGACTCATATGTTGCACATGCTGTCAATTCAAACATCTGACTAGGTATTATTTAAAGCTGTGTGATATTATAAGTAAGTATAGTAATATTGATGCTAAGCATAATAATGTTGTGAATTCTGTGTAAAATAGGCACAAATTAATGTATGGGAAGCTGGGAGAATTGTTGCAAACAATGAACAGGGAAAGGCAAAACAATTCTGTGCCTATAGGATAAACAGACACCGTCAGAACTCAGAGGGCTATATCCCTTGGCATCAAGGCTCAGGAACCAAACCAGATGAGGAGTTAAGACACCAAGATGGTACTGATGATTGGAGTACTGAGAAAACCAATCTGTTCAAGATGAATGAAAATTTGTCCTGTAGACAAGGTTGGCCAGGAATATATTAAGTAACAGGAACTTTGGGATAAGGAATTGGGTTCTGGACATGAGTGATTATCCAGCCAGCCTTGATATTGCCAGGAGTGATGTGGTCACTCCACTGGCTACTCCTGCGTCTGCATTGGAAGCCATGTGACATAATGGAAGTAAAATAGTTAAAGTTGCAGGTAGGAAGCCCTAAGGCACTGGACTCAGGCATAGTTGCAGTGCAGCCTGCAATGAAAAAAAATTGCACTGAAAAGACAACAAAGACAGAAATAAGGTAATTACTAAACTGTAATAAGGGGGAGGGGGCATGACATTTGATAGAAATGCCAAAATGTTGAAAAGCCAAAATGTCGAAACCACACAACACTGTAAAGCTATTTAATGCAAGGGGTGAGCATCCCTGCACCCTCCATGTATGGGACTGCACTCCCTACCCCTGCTAATTATATATAACAGCTTTGGGATTGCACAACAATAGGGAAAGGACAGTTTTCATTTTCAATATTTTATGCTGTTGACATTTTGTCATTTCAACATTTTGGCATTTCATCAAAGGAGTACTGTATGGTATTTTATGAGCAGTATGAGCAAGGAATTCTTATGAGTAAGACTTTACAGACAGAGTACAAGGTTAAGGTAAGGGCCCTTTAGAATGGAAGGAGTATTCTATTCTGAGTAAATCTGAAAAATGAAAATGAAGACATAACTAACAGTGAGATTAGCAGTGGCAGGAGAAAGGAGTTCCAGTGTGAAGAATCTGTTGAGAATAGCCCATAAAGCTAAAGTCACCTGTGAATTCCTTTGAGCACCCCAGACAGGAATATTAACAAAATTAGAATGCTGTATGTGTGAAACTGTGGCCCAGGTACTATAATCTTCAAATTTATTTTTGTTTGTGTGAAAGTCCAAGGATAGGAATATCAGAGTTGTAGTTGAAGTTACTGCACTTACAAATCTACTATAACTGAAAGTATTTCGAATGAAAACTGGATTTGTTTATGAGTGAAGCAAGAAAAATAAAAAAAAAAAAAAACTAATAAAATTGACCACTTTCCACCACTGTCAATCTGATTTTTTATGTGTACATATGTGTCTGTGTGTATGGATTATGTCATTTGATTGAATGTTCAATTAAATAAATAAGAAATCAGTGAAGACAAATGACTGAAAATTCAGTTGACTGAAAACTCATTTGATAGAATCACAAGTGACAGAAACATTCCATAAACAAATATACAGTTTGTGATGCAGTCAAATGACATAGACCCATGTATGGAGATATGTATCTATCTATATATATATATATATATATATATATATATATATATATATATAAAGAGAGAAAGAGAGGGAGACAGTCAGTGAAGTAAATGTGTGAGTGTGGCTTTAATGGAAAATCCTCATAGAATGTTAATATTACACAAGAAGAGGTTCTCCGGTTCGATTCTCAGCTGGGGTGTCTTCTGTGTGGTGTCTGCATGTCCTCCCTACATTCACATAGATTTCCTCCTGGCGCTCTGGTTTCCTCCCACATTCCAAAGACATACAGTAGGTGGATTAGACACTCTAAACTGGCTGCAGATGAGTGTATGTGAGCGAGTGAGTGGTGCGAATGAACTACCGTGGCAGGGCTAGCTACCCGGTGGTGTAAACATAAGCTCAATATGACTGTCACTGTGGAAGTGACACCCCGACCCGATGTGCAAAAATGGGAAAAAGGGGTTGAGGATGGATGGATGGATGGATTACACAGGAAAGAAATCCTAATTACTCATTAACTACTGTAAAAGAGGGTTGCCTGTCCAAATGTTTTGAGAATGTCAGTTTTTCTCATTTGGAGGATCAGCATAAAATAAGCAAGAACTTACCACAAGAACTCGGTAGTGTGAGTTGTGATACATAGCCTGGGTTATTCAAGGAGCTAGAATCAGAATGGTGGAGGGCCCTTCAACCTGGACCTTTGCTTGACTACAGCTCATTACTAAAAATGCTATGTGGACTGTAAATACTTGGCTGGACAAAATACTAAATATATTATTTTAGTTGCTTTAAAATGTAATTTGGGGTATTGTTCTTAATTGATCTTTGTGAAATGAAAGAATAAAGCATAATTTTTATAGTTCCTGTCTGCAGTGCTTCATTGAGCTTTACACTAGTGAAGAATTTGGGCAGTTGGCCAAGGACTTGGTATTTGCCATTCCACATAAAATTTGTGCTGGCAAGTACAAAACATACTTGAATTTTCAGTTCCCTATATAGCTGATATAGTTTCCCATAAGATATTTGCTATTTGATTGGTGTGCTTACCTACAAGGTTTTCCCCTCAACTATTTTTCCTGATGTGTTTCCTGGTGATTCTAATCATGGTAAACTTGTTGAAAAGAGTTGAATAACAGGCAGAGACTGACCAAATCTGATGCAACTGTAGCAACAACTAGATGTGATTTCCAGTAGAGCTGCCAACTCCAAGACTGTGCCTGTGATGAAAAAAAGCAAAGAAGAATGACTTGGAATCCCACTTGGTGGCATTTGACGTTATGTCACCACAGAGAACTGGTAGCAAGCAAACTGGGCGACGTTAGATACTGATTTTCCCTGGGATTTTTTGGCTCTTGACTGTGACAATCAACTTTTTTCCTAGTACATGAGAACAATGTTTTTGCTATTTACA
This sequence comes from Protopterus annectens, assembly GCF_019279795.1. Lineage (NCBI taxonomy): Eukaryota > Metazoa > Chordata > Ceratodontiformes > Protopteridae > Protopterus > Protopterus annectens. The sequence goes on from NC_056734.1 coordinate 482,691,498, forward strand.
ATTTTAGTGACTTTGTTGTGATGAACACACATTTAGAGTTATTTAAAAAAGGTATTACCATTGTTCCTATTTATAGAGTTGATATATCTAATGTTTTTCTTAGTTTGAAGTTATTTACTAGGCAATTAAATCTATGTTTATTTTTTTTATGATCGAGAAACTGAAATAGACAGAGATGCTTGTTTGCATCGCAAAAGTACTTTTATTCCCCCAAACAACCTTGCTATTGTTCCCTTTGAAAGGATGTGTTAAATTAAATTTAGAAGGATTTTAAGTGATAAAAGAGCGGCAGTTGACAATTTAATACAGGATGAAAGAACTGTGTTAAAAGAAATATCTGTTAATAAGAACTACAGGATTATGAAACCAGACAAAGGTGGGGGGATTGTCATAATGACACAAATGGATTATGTTTCAAAAATGTGTGACATACTAAATGATTCCTCCACCTACATTAAGCTGTCTAAAAATGAGGTGACTAGGCCTACACCAATGTTGACTGCTTTCTCTCAGATGTACTATACCAGGGTAGTATTAATTCTAATGAGTTCAAGTTTTTAACAGTAGAAACACCTATGATTCCAGTAATATTTGGAATCCTGAATATTCAGAAAAACTTGCAAAACCCACCCCTTAGGCCAATTGTGGCCGCAAAGGGGTCTAAAATTGAGGCTACAGCAGCTTTTGTAGACAAATTAGTAAGACCAGCAGTCAATGAAACATGCTCATATTTTAAAGGTTTCATGACATTGTTTAGAATTACTTAGACAAGTATAAGGTAAAGGTGATTACACTTTTTTAACTGTTGATGTGGTCAACCTTTTTTCAGTAATCCCTCATGAAGAGGGTTTAGAATTTTTTGGAAATAGTTTGCAGAGCTGTAATAAAATTGGCAAGAACAAAGTGAATCTGTTAATAGAACTCATGGAACTTGTGTTGATTAACAATTTCATTACTTTCAAGGAGGAATATTTTCATCAGATATCAGGAGTGGCAATGGGGGCCAAATGTGCCCCTGTGTTTGCAAATTTGGTTATTTTGGAATGGGAAAACAATGTTGTTTTTTCCTTTGCCTTTATGGCCAAAATATTGTTTTATGTCAGGTTTCTAGATGACATACTTATTTTATGGGGAGGGAAGGTAAACTAAATCCCAACCTTTATTGAATATCTAAATGCAACAACATCTTTTTTGACATTTGCATATAAATGACACAACAGTGAAATGGATTTCTTGGACATAAACTTATCCAAAGATGTTACAAATGGTGAATTGGCTTGGCTTGTAGAATTTATAGGAAAGAAACATATTCAAATACACTTTTACATTATGACAGTTGCCACCAGCCACACCAGAAGAAAAGTGTAATAAAAGTCAAATGGTGAGGTTGTCTAGATTGCTTAGTGATGATGTCACAGTTCATCAAGAAATGGTAACATTAATTGGTATATTTAAAGATAGAGGTTATCCTCTTAAATTATTATTACATATTAAGAAAGAGATATATAAAAAGAGGGATACTACATTTGTTCCTATTTTAAAAGTGAATGACAACATGGTTATCAGCAATAGGCATATTTCTGGCAATGATGGGATGGTGTTACAATAAAGTCAGAATACACCAACCTTGGTATCTTACCGTGTTAGACTATGGGAATTGAATTTTGACAATGATTTTAAAACCAAATTGGGTAACAGACTGAAGAGTGCATATAGTAAAGGTAGAAACTTAAATAATTTTTTGGAGAACTCCTCAAGATTTCTGGGTGAACATAGATCTGTAATGAACAAATGTGGAACTTATAGGCTATGCAAATTTATCAATGATGGGACTTATGTTAGTGTACAAGGTTATAACCAAACCCTATATTGTCCAGGACATTGCAATTGTAACACCAAGATAGTGGTATATTTGGCAACATGCACAGTATGCCCAGGATTTTATGTGGGTAAAATGATACGCAGATTACGTGATAGAATAGCTGAACATATCAGGGACATTAAAAATAAAAACACACACAGTGCTTTATACATGCATAGTACTACTTCTGAGAACTTTAAGAGGTTTATTTTTGTCATAGAGTTTATCCCAATGAAAGAGGGGGTAATGTTAAAGTGGAAGTTGAACCAAGGGAGACCAAGTGGCAACTTAGATTAAATGCAACACAAAACTAGGCTTAAATTACTTTATTTCTATTGCACCCAGTGCAAAGGGCAGATGTAATTTAGGCCTTCTTATAATAACCTTTTTTTTTTTTTTTTTTTTTTTTAAATACAGTTATTTCTAGCACATTAGAGATTTAAGAAATTCATGATTTATGTTTTATGTTTAGTGTTTTAAGTTTTGTATTTAGTTGTGGAAAAAGATGGTTAAAGTGTTTCAGGTATGAGTGCATTGTTTATCAATTTTGTCTTCTGATTGGCTATTTAGTTAATGAGGTAATATTTAAACATGGTCATTGCTTTTTTAACATGACTCTGATGAAGCCTGTTATACTAAGGTGAAAACGATTAGTCATTTTTGATTTTATCTGTTATTAAAGTTGGATCCGGAGTTTCTCGTGGGTGTCGTTTCATATTTTATTTTTTATTTTTGTTTTTTCAGTGTTTCTCCATTTTGCGGCTTACTTTTATTCACAACATTTTTGTTATTTCAAGTGAGAAAAGCAGCACTGAAAACAAATATTGACATGCTGTGAACTGATTATATGAGATATTATAAACGGAAAAAAAAGTTTCAGCAAGGGCAGGCATCACTTTTGAAGCACAATCAATACAATTTTATAACTGGACTTTTAATTCTGATAAACCAGTAAGAACAGAGGTGCATGATGTAAAACATATTTCAAAGCTTTGGCTAGAGCTTGCTAGAAACCACAAATAGCACTTGATATAGCAGTAGTCAAGTGTTTAAGAAATCTTTGCCAAGTAAGATAAGAAAAATGGATACTGGAACAGGATCCCCACAATTATGAAAAGGTAACTTTAATAAAATTATTTATTTAATGACATGAGGTTTAAACGTGAATTGCCTGGTTTTGAGTCTAAAATTACAGTGCAAGATTTGCCCTCTTGTGTGAAACAAGAAACAGCAAGGAATGTGTTATTTTTTTTCAAATGTAGTGAAGGAATCACGTGGCTAAGTTTTGTACTATTAATACAGAATAGAATGTTACTAGTAGAAATGTGAAAACTGAAAGCCATGCTGTAATGAAGTTGTTTCTATACAGTATGATACATCTAGAATAACTGAGTCAGAATTATGTTATTTTGTCACAACCAAGATAGAGAAATGCATTGTCTTTCCAGAAGAATGAGAAGTTCAAGCCCTCATAAGTTATAAAAGCATGATTACCCTTGTCAAGGGTTCCATAGTGTGTAAGCATAAGATTAGCTACAACCAAACAGGGAAAGTAATATTCATTCATGGTGAGAGAAAAAGTATCCTTCTTACATGTGTAGAAATTTAACCAATTATTGGAAAAAACTGTTACATCCTGTAGCTTTAACCGCTGGTTTCACTCATGATTTAATGTTAAGAAAAGATTTCTCCATTAAAAAAGTGGACAATGTAGGAGGAGGGAGAATATATAAACACAATGTGATAAGCTGATACACTCGATAAGAAAGAGGTAAAACAACAGTTTGATACGCCCAGTTAGTAAAATAATGGGAGAATAGCAAGACCATTTTTCTCATAGAATTTACAACCAACAGAAGATATTTAGCATAAGATGTAAAAAGTGGGGTTAGAATTGTATTATAAGACAGGAATAAGAATCCTATCTGTTGTCAGAATCATTCTCTAGTGTTACAGCAAGAGAAATCACAAATTGTAAGAAAAGTTAGTATGAGAACCGAAGGTGAACTAACAGAAAACCAAGACATAAGAATTAGTACAAGACTGACATCTACACAGAGACTTGCAAGAAACATTAGCAAAGTAACTGATACAACCATTGAAGAAATGACGCACCTATGGGGCACCTATGTGGTGACCCTCAGAACAAAAAAAAAAAGAGTACTAAAAGTAGGATAAGCAATACAATGTAGAATTCTGAACCTATTTCTGATAGTGCCAAGCAAAAATTCAGATAAAGACTGACTCCTGCAGCAAGTATCTTTAAGCCAAGAAAAAAGTAAAACTTAAGATGCATTATGTCCTAAGATAGAAGAACAGAGTATGAAATGAAAATGAGACCGTGGTATTGAACACCTAACAGAAAAGAAAACACTCAATAAGCCTCCACTGATAGCAATGAAAATAAGGCAGAAGGTAAGCTTTATTTAGAATTACTCTTTATAGGGGAAATAGAAACAAATTGTAATGCTAGTATTTTGAGCGGAAGAATATGCAGCTTCTACCTTGGGGCAAATTATTGAAAAGAGTGTCTCTCCAAATTAGTGGATTTTCTGATAAGCCAAATAAACTTTAAAAAGGCACACTGATATTTTAACTAAGGCAAGAGATGTTGCCATTATTTCTTACTGCTATTCTGGTAGAAAGATGAATTCTTATATTGAGTAAGTAAAGAAATGGAAGCATTCTGTATCAGTTGTGGATGCCAACACCTTCTAGAACACTAGTAACGAAGTAAGCCTGTAGTCACATATTAAGGGGTCATCTAAGGATGGACACAATTAAAACAAGAGTGTTTACCTGATGTTACTGGTCATGCATAATGAAAGTGATAGAAAATATGTGTGCTACTTGTCCAAAATTCAAGATAATGACACCACATTCTGGACTTGAGTTCATTGATCACAATATCCATCATATAGGTACTCTTTCGATCGCTATGGGCATTGTGGCATAACTAGTCAAATCTGCCAGTGGGTAACAGTTCATATTAATGGACTATGTTACAAATTTTCAGGAAACAATACCACTACACAAAGCTAATGCCAAGGCAATTGCTACTATTTTTTTCTCCATAGTGAGTATCCCTAAAGACATACTTACTGACCAAGGTACTCCCTTTTGTGTCAAGGGAGCAGCATCATTTATGTGAATGCTTTAAAATCAAATGGCTGAGGATATCATTCTATCCTACACAGACTGATGGATTCATACAAATGTTCTACAGAACACTAAAATCCATGTTAAAGAAAGTCAATATCACAGGTGATAAAATTAGGAACAGCTGTTACTCTGCTTAATGCTTGGCAATCCAAAAGGTACCATAAATTTTAACTGAGTCTACTCCATTTGAACACGTGTACAGCTGATATTTTAGAGGTCTGCTTAACACTGCTGAGGAAATTTGAAAAGAAGACATTATTTAAAAATCTGATTCTACATTAATCTGCAGGATAGATTACACCTGGCTATGCCCATAATAAAGTAGCCTATGCAGGAAGCCCAAGAAATGCAACTACAAGTTGAAAAAAAAGAGAGATCGAGTATTAATGCTATTAACCTCTACGGAAAACACATTTCTGGCCAAGTGGCAGAGGCCATTTGAGGTTGTTGAAAGAATAAATGTTTTAAACTACAAGGATAATCAACTAGGAAGCAGAAAGAGAGAGGAAAGCTAACATATTAATATTCAAAAGCCATTGAACGAAGTAGAAAGTTCTATGATTAGCTTGCAAGCTGAAATTCATCTAGGAGAGATGAGTGAATCGCTAACTGAAACAGAGTGACTAATCCTTGTAATCCTTGTCAAAAGTACAAAAGCAGGAAGTGAGAGAATCCATAGTAACATAGAAGTGTTCTCAGAAATACCTAGGACAAGTAAAGTATAGAACACGATGTAGAGAAACACCTGGAATGAAGGTTAGACTAGGACATGAAGGAGCACAAGTCGCAAAAAATGGTCAAGCTAGTCATGTTTGAAGAGACACAGCGTGATCTAAGCTTCCCAGTAGTGATAGTTCCTAAACATAATGGAAGTAATAGATTCTGCAATGATGCAATGACTTTAGGAAACTGAATAGTATTTCAACAGTTTATTGCTATCCATGCCAAGAATTGATGAGATAATTGAGGAAATAGGAAAGCCCAGATACTGACCAATATTTGACAAAGAGGTACTGGCAGATACTGCTTACCCCCCTTGTAACCCCAGATGGCCTACTTCAGTGCACAGTGTTACAGTGAGGACTACATGGAACCCCATTCACCTTTCAGAGACTGAGGGATAAAATAATGAAGCCTCTCCTCATGATATCCTACTTTATACCTGGACATTTGTGGCCATTCATTAAGGTGCAGGCAGTCTCACTTACCAAAATTAAAGACTGTGCTAAACCTATAAGACAGGCAAGCTTGACTATGAATGCTAAGAAAAGAAAAACAGCATGGTGGAATGCAAGTATCTGGGGTATCTAATAGGAAGAGGGATATTAAGTCACAATTAGAAAAACAGAAGCCACAAAAAATAAAATAACATAAAATAAAATAAATCTGGCCCATGCCCTCCGTTAAATGACAGGTGAATGCATTTCTTAGACTGTCTGGGTACTACAGATAGTCCATATATTTAATTTTGTAACTATTGCCTATTCTTTGATAGATTTTACAAGAGGGAAAGCTCTTGTTAAGGGAAAATGCTCCCTTAAAGCAGATAGAGCACTTAATGAACTATACAGTATCCTATGTCCTGAACCTGTGTTATCAAGTCCTGATTTTAATAAAGAAATTACCCTCTATTCAGCTGAATTTGAGATAGGTTTGGGGCAGTGTTATTCCAGGACATTTAAAGGCGGAAACATCCTGTGTGCTGTATCAGTAGGTTTAACAACGTGGAAAGGAGATATTCTGCCAAAGAAAGACAATAGCTAGCAATCAAATGGGCCTTCTATTTCCTGAGGTATTAGTTATTGGACAGACATTTCATTTTGGTGAATGAGTTTACCCCACTACAATTGGTGAGTAGGCCGTATAATAGTAGTACAAAGCTGAACAAGTGAGTGCCATTCCACCAATCCTTTTAATATACCATGATCCACAAACCTAGTCTAGCTAACAAAAATGCTAACGGGTTGTTGAGATCATACAACCCTGTGTTATGAGTTTACAGCTAGTGGTGTTATTCTGGGAGAGGAGTAATTGTCACATGTCAATTGAAGTAAATGTGTGATTCAGTCTTTAATGTGGTTAGTTTCACACAATTTATCCACAGAATGCTTGTCAGAAACTTACATATATTAGACAATATTCAGTTGCTAATTGATGATTACTACTGTGTAAAACATGGTTCACTAAAACAGCAATTGACACTGTTTAGTGCAGATATATAAACAAAGAGGAAATTCTAACAAAAAACAATCTAATGTAGCAAATCTTTTTTTTTTTAATCCAGTCATGTACTGCTTTCAATGGACCCAGATTTCCCTTGTTTGGCACATTTTAATTAATGGTATACTAGAATGTGTGACACTGGCAAAGCATATCACGTTTTGGTGGCTTCTTCCTCTAGGTCTGTCAGGTTGGTCAGCACCCTCAAACCTTCGGATCTGAAACAGCTGATGCTATCCTTTCTGCAGGATCAGATGCAACTAGGTATCATCCCGGCCTCCTCAGCTCCTAAGCCTGAGGTCTTGGCTCACACTGCTGTTAGTCCTCCCCTAGTCCCCTCTGAGCCAGGGTTTACTGGTTTGGCCCTGCTATGCTGCCACTGTCAGCACTGACGTCTTGGCTGCTTCAGTTACTGATGCCATCCTTGCCATTCATGACTCCTGCTCTGTAAATACGGGAGGATACTTCATTGCTGAGCATTCAGGAACAGTGCTCCAGGCTCTGGGTTGACCTTCTGGGTTTCAGATTTTTCCCTACAGTTGGGTGTGTCAGTGTTTGACAGCTCGGCTCTAATCTTGATGTTGGAGCTGGTTGAGTAGGCACTGCATACCGGTACCTTGCTTGGATCCTCAGATCCAAAGAGCACTAGGTCAGGCCATCTGGCCATGGTTTTGGCCTTTGACATCAGGGAAATGATTCTCTCCCATTCAGAGATGGGAGCTTTGGCAGTTACATTGGATCTGTCCCTGCCTGCCCATTCCTTTATGCCTGCAGATCTGCATCAGATGACTCTGGGACAGCTCACATCTGCATTCAGGGTCCCCTGTTTCTTCTGTGTCTCCTCTCACTTCCCCACCTAAAGATGTCCACAAAAAGAGGAAGTGCAAGAGGAAGCACTTGGATTCCCCTGAGGGATCTTTCAGTGAGGACACTGACCTCAATGAATGGGAAGACCCTGCTAAATTTCCACCACAATGATGCCTCTTTAAGTGATTTGCTTGAGTTATTGAAACAGCAGAGGGATGGACCACCAAAGTCCCTTCCCCAGAGGAGCTGGTGTTACTGTGGTCCCCCTCTGGATGCCCTTATAGACCTGGTGTCTCGGAGAGTCTGGAGAGATCCTAATGTGGTAAAACCAATCCCCAGGAAACTAGACAAAATTTTAGCCCCTCCTAAGGACAGACTCACTGGAGCAAGGGTCCAGCCATGGACATCATTGTGATTGTAGCCATCACTAAAAAGGGTAATTCTGATGAGAGTTCTTCAGTCTAACTATGCAGTCCATATCCAATGTCTCCATGAGGCTGTTGTCCAACGTAGCCGATGGAATGTCTTACAATGGAGCTACAGGCATTGCCATGGTCTATCAGGCCTGGATGCACTTGTGCAATTTTGAGGACTGCCAAAAGTGTCCTTTATTAATTCTTTTTCCTTATTTGGTACAAAGGTCAAAGAGACACTGACTAGGATTGAGCAAGACAGGAAGATGCTGTCTGCCATTGGAGTTCACTTTTCTATTCCTTAGCAGTCCTTGTCTAGGAATCAGAAGGGTGGAAAGCATCTCTTCTTTTGTAAAGTGCAGCACCCTTTCTTGGACACTCCTAGTGATGGTTTATCTCCTGGTGTGGGGCAACCATAATGGATGCTGCCCATGAGGCAGGGCAGTCTGCAAAAAAAAAAAAATCTGGGCTTCTTACTGGGCTTTCATGGGAAGGCCCTTCCAATGTCCCTAAAGGATTGCCCAACAGTCCCACTTTGGAGACAGTTGCAGGTTGCCTGGCTCTCCACTCAAAAGCTTGGGAGGTCATCATATCAGACTCATAGATGTTGAGAGTTGTGTCCAGAAGTTATACAATTTCCTTTTTGTTTACTCCCAAAGACTCACAAAAATTCCTTCCAGACTTGCCACCTTGCCAGCAAAGGGACCCAGTGGTAGAAATTCAGAAGCTGATAATCAAGTAATTCAAGAGATCTCAGCAGAGCAAAGAGGATTCGTGATCTATTCCATATTCTTTTTAGTACCAGAAACAAACAAGGACCTCAGACCCATTTTGGATCTTAGCAATCTGAATTGATTTATAAAACAGACCAAATTCTGAATGGTCACAGTACAGACAATTCTGCCTGTCCTGAGGAAGTGATAAGCACATCACATAAGATGCACCTTGAGTATGCCTACCATAGCATAAAGATGACAAGGTATTCCAAGAGGCATCTGTAATTTTGGCTGGGAGCCAATCATTACCAGTTTCAGGCTCTGCCCTTTGTTCTCACCAGAGCTCCTCTGGTGTTCACCAAATGCATGGCAGTGGTGGCAGCCTGGTTCAGACTACAAGGTTTCCAGGTCTTCCCCTACCTGGATGATTGGGTCCTGACTGTTCCCATGAAGGCATCCCTTATTAAGGCCCAAGATTCCTTGCTCAAGCTGTGTCTTCCCTTGGGCATAACAGTGAGTTACGAAAAGACCAGCCTAGAACTAGTACTAGAATTTATTGGTTGCAATGTAGATGCATTCACTCAGATAGCCAAACTACATCTGTTTTTCTCTCTGTCTACAAGCTTCTTGTATCCTGCAGGTCCACAAACTTTTGGCTGTTTCAGGGGTTCATCTCTTTGGACACATGGCCACCTCTATTTGTCCGGTAACCTTAGCAAGGTTCAACATGAGAGTCTTACAGTGGACTCTAGCAGTTCAGTAGTCTTAGCTAATACATTCTGTGGACTTTCTGGTGGCTCTAAAACATGTTTTTCATCACTACATTTGGTGGTGGTTGGAATCTACACTGATTTCCACAGGCTGACCTTTTGTTATTCTTCAACTCCAGACCACAGTGACTATGGGTGCTTCCTTTCTGAAGTGGATGGATGGGCATTTCAAAGGGAAGACTGTCCAATAGACCTGGTCACAGCATAAGGCCAATCTTTACATCAATGTCTTTGAGATGAAGGTGGTCCTCCTAGTGTTGCAGGCCTTTAAGGACTTCCTCCCCAAGGGTGGGATTGCCATCCATATGGACAATATGTCAGTAGCATGGTATCTGAACAAGCAAGGAGGAACTTGATCTTATCCCTTGTGTCAAGTGGCCATGAAGGTTTGGCAGAAGTTGATGTCTTCTCAATGGTTTCTGATTGTACTGCACATTCTGGGGAAATATAACATCCTAGTGGATAGCCTGATCAAGAGCAGTCTTCTGCCTCACGAGTGGTCCCTGAACCCAGACATATCAGCACAAATTTTCAGCCACTGAGGTTGTCTCTGCTGTGACCTATTTGCTTCCCTCTCCAGCACAAAGTGCAACAGCAGGTTTTATGCTGTGATGCCTCCAGAGGGACAGTCATCCAAGGACACACTCCTGCATGCTTGGCTCCTATTTCTCCTGTATGCCTATCCCCCAATGCCTCCTGTATGCCTATCCCCCAATGCCTCTGACAATCAAGTTTCTTCAGAAGGCAGTCTATTGCAGAGCAACTGTTATCCTCATTTCCCTGCTCTGGTTTGGTTCCTATCCTTTGACTTCATCTGCTTCACCCATCTCTGAGTTATCAACCTGCTGGACTACCACTACAAAACTATCCATAAACCTTCATTCCCTGAAGCTAACCATATGACTTCTTCAGTTCCAGTACTGGCCAGATACCACAAGCTCTGAAAGAGAGTTGTTCAGATCCTATTACCCTCCCAGAAACCTTCCAACAGGAAGGCTTATGCCAGTAAATAGAAGTGTTTTTCTAGTAGACTTTTTCTAAGGGATTGGATCCTTTTTCAGCTCCTTTACATATCATTCTGGACTTCTTGGCTGGACTCTTTCAGTCTGGTCTTAGCTATTTTACCATTAAGGTACATCTGGCCACCATTTCCAACATTCATATTGGCCTACATAATACCCACATGGCAGCTTTTAAGCTTTTAAGGGCATTCTTGAGTAGCACCTTTCCATTATGCCCTTGTGTTAGAGACAAAGTCCCTTCCTGGGACTTCCCTTGATTCTGCAAGTTCTTACTAGACCTCCATTTGAATCTTCAGCCACTGTGCACTTAAAATTGTTGTCATGACAAAGTCTTTTTGATGGCTGCGACCTCAGTAAGAAGATTGTCTGAATTTCAAGCATTGTCCTCTGTTCCTGCTTACTTGATGTTTCATAAGGATACAGTTACCATACAGATCAATACCTCCCTTTTGCCCAAAGTCACTTCAGAATCCATTTTGAATCAACCAGTTCATTTACCAGTGTTCTCTCCAAATTTAGTAACAAGGGTGAATATTTACTTTGTTTGGATGTGCATAGACAACTCAAATTCTTTTTGAACAGAACCAAAAGTTTCAGAAAACCTGACCAGCTTTTTGTATCTTTTTCAAAGACAAGATAGATCCATGTTGTCTTTTTCCATCCATCTCATCCATCCATACCTGTCAACCTCTTAACAAGAAATCTGGACAAAGCCATACGTAAAAGTGGGACAAAGGCCTAAAAGTAGAGACAATTTTCAGGCAAAAAGGTCTACCTGAGAAATATCCCACCAATGGACAATGTCCAGAAATACATCTCTGTGAAGCATCTATTTGTGAGCTTGTGTTTTGGACCTGCTTAGAGAGTCTGACACTAGATTTTGCTCTGAAGAAATGTAAACTGCCTGGAGAGTTAACTGGCAACTGACAGACACATCCCAAACCTAAAGAGCCATCTTGGAGAGGAGGTAAGATTTTGTGCCTCCCAGCTTCTTGACATACCACATCACTGTAGTGTTGTCTATGTTACCTGGAGAGAATGTGGGGTGAAAAACTTTAAGGGTCAGACTCAGAGCTCTCAACTCTTTGATGTTAATATGGGCTGACTTCTGATGGGGAGGCCAGAGACCCTGAACTTTCAGGTGACCACATGAAACCCCCACCCCATGTCTGAGGCATTTGTGAACAGTTCTTGAGAAGGAACTGGACCCTGAGAGGGCAGGCCTGTATTAAGAACAAACTGTTGATTCTGCCACTTGAATTCTTTCTTAGACAAGGAAGGAGAGCTACACTACAATCCAGAGGGTGACAATGCTGCAGCTAAACTGACGAGGTACTATTGAAGCTTCCGCATATGCAGTCTGGTGAGAGGGAGCACTGGAATAGAAGAGGCCATGAATCCCAGGGCCTGAAAAAATTCTATGGCTGGAATGGCAGTCAGAGGAAGAAAAAAGAGTGAAAGAAGGCTGTCAATGATAAGACTTTTGGAGGTGGAAGAGAGGCCAACATTGTCACTGTCTAAATCATGCATCCCAGGTACACACAATCCTGAGAGGGAGTCAGGACAGACTTTTGTAAGTTGATAGTGAACATCAGACTTTGAAGAAGAGAGATGGTGAACTCCAAATCTTGAACAGGTGACTGGGAGAAGGTGCCCGAAGCAACAGGTCATCTAGCTAAAGAAAATATGAATGCATTGGAGCCTGCAGAAAGCAATCACAGGAGCAAGGCATTTTGTGAATACCTTTGGGGTAGTAGAGAGGCCAAAAGGAAAAGAAGATAACTGAAAGTGAAAGGAAGTAACAGAGAAACATAAAAAATTCCTGATAAGAGGGTGAATATGGATATGAAGACAAGCATCCTTCAGATCTAAAGAGAGCAAGAAAGCCTGAGGTAGTAAAAGAGGAAACAGGGTTTGAAGAGTAAACATCCAAAAAGAGGGGACCTTGTGAAAGGTGCTGAGTAGGGAGAGTTCCAAAATAGGTCTCCAAGTTCCCTCTTTTTGAGGAAACAGGAACATCCTATAATAAAAATCCTTTCCCACTTGGGAATGGGAAACAGGATGAATAGTTCCTTGGTTCACCAAGGACCCTAGAACCTCTGGGGAATGAAAAAGTTGCTCTAGAGGAGATTGAAGAATCCCTGAAAAAGGAGGGAGAGGCTTCCATACCATGAAGTAACCCTGATGGATGATAGCAAGAACCCAAGAGTCTGAAGTGATAAGAAGCCAATTTGGAAGACAAAGGGAAAGCCAAAGGTACAAATCAACCTGGTCTAAGGAAAGTGAGGGCAAATTGTCAGGGAATCAGGCTTATCAGACAAAGGGGGCTTCTGGGCCACCGAAGTCTGAGAAACCTTAGCAGAGGATACTCGCCTACCACCCTTCCTGCCCTTGCAACAGGCCTGGCAGAGTTGCCTGCAGATAAAAGTAGATTTAGAAGGATAATTTCTCTGGATCTTAGAGATATGAGAGACACACAATTTGTTTGAAGTCCTACAAGGCTTTGCCTTTCCTTTGAACAGACTTAAACACATCAGCAGCAGCAGTCACAAAAAGATGTTTATTATGCAAATAAGCATCTGAAAGCTTGGCCTTAATGTCCTCAGGCAAAAGCAGGAGATGCCACCAAGAATAATGCCTCATGACAGACCAAAAAGTTGCAGCCCTGAAAAAGGAATCAGCAGCATCATAGCTACACTTGATAGAGTAGCAAGCCAGCTAAGAAGCAGAACCAAAAATAGATAAGGCAGAGGATTTACATCAGAATCAGGGAGGGCAGAGATAACCTGAGAAGCCTGAGCAATCAAGGCTAGAGCATACCTGGTCATGTAGGTCTGGTAAGTAACAGCCCTTAAGGCTAAAGTAGAAGTAGTATAAACCTTCTTACCAATTCTCTGCATTGCCCTACTACCCTTATCAGAAGGCAGAAGTTTGAAAGAGGGCAAGAACTTGGATGGTTTGTCAGAAAAGACTGATACCACAGCGTGATCAACCGAAGGACACAATCAGGTTTCGTAGGAGCAGGAGGCTGGGAATCAGGAGACTTGGAAGCAGCAATTAAAGTGCCTAACAAGGCAGCCAACACAGGAGGAACTGCAGATGGTTTAGGAGTATCTACCTGAAGCAACTCATAATATCTCCTCTGAAAGTCAGACACTTGAGAAGAATCCCACTTAAAGTATTCCATCATCCTAGCAATTTTGTCCCCAAATGACAATTCCTCAAAAGGATACTCAGGGCTAGTAGACTCCTTATCTTCAGTACCATAAGCCAAACATGAAGAAATCTGAGAAGAATAGGACAAGGACTCCTCATCGGGCTCTGAATCCTCATCTGAGGAATCTGGTTCCTTAAGCCATTTGGGGTAGATGTCGAAGGAGGTGCAGGCATTGAAAGCCTTGAGGAGGCTTCAGGACCATCAAGGCAGAAAACATGCCCTAAGTAAACTCTTGCCATTTCCTTTGAGGATCCTTGAATGGACTGAATCATGCTTTGTCTTTTGTCTTTTCCTGGAAGGGATGTTAGCCCTAACAGATACCGGAGGTTCCGACTCTTCACGAGATTCAGTAAGAGTATGCAGAACCTGCTCCCTGACCAATATTTGCAGAATCTCTCTTAGATAATCAGCCACAGTTCCCCCTCAATGTCCAGAGCAGACACCTGTAAAGACTCAGACGACATGTGAAAAGATAGCTCTATGCCAGCCTCTGACAGTGTCATGGTACAGGAGTCCGACACAGATGCCAAATGGCCTACAGAACTATTACCCACTTTTAGATAGATGTCTGGTGGAGGCTGAACAGCTAAAGAATCTGACTGAGACTTCTTGGTCTTCTTCTTACCTAGTAGGAGTATCTTAGGGTTAATGGATTCCACCATGTTACCCTGGGATAACTGTTTAAGCCATTGGTTTCCAAGATAAATGCCCATTGAAGACAATCAGCATATGAGTGTCTAAGGTAAAAATGCCTTACAGATGCTACAAGAGGTATGGTCATGGGAAGTATCCAAACAAAAAGAGGGGAATCCGCCTCCCACACTGACATTTTTCCTTGTTGGATGATAGGAACTCTAGGTAAGCAAAATAAATACAAGACCAAAGAAAAGAAAAAAAATACAACCCAATGGACCACTTGACTGATGGCTAGACATTCAACAAAGCACCAAGGTATTCAGACAACTGAGCAATAATGGCATTTGGACTGGCGGCAAAGAAGTTCTGGGTGACTGCATCCATGCATCACTTTTATGCCCTACATCCTGTGTGAGGAGTATATGCATGATGTACAGCACCTCTCTGGTAATAAGGCTTTGGTATACTGGCTGAACATCAGGCTACCCTGGGCGGGAGAACCTATAGTAAAGAATACTGCGACAGTGATATAGAAGGAAATCACCAGGGATCTGCTGGAATGGCACTAAGGGTGGGGACAACTGGGATGGAGGACATAACTTTACTATCAGCCTATGAGGATAAAAAATAGATTTAATATATTATAATGCAAAGTCTGTGTTGTACAGGAAATCCACACATGGGTGTACGTTTTTGTATGCAACAAGTAGCCTTACTGTTGAACATTTTGACATATTGTCATTTTTAGTTTTTTAAAGATACATTAAGTTGTGCTGTGGAGAATGATTCTACAGAGATGCCATTTGAAGTTATGGGAAGATTGTTATCTGGGGTTATGAAAAAACATTTTTAATGAATGCTTTGTAAAGGCAAAGGACCTACTAAGAGTTATTTTGTTATTTAGAGACATAAGGGAATTTGGTGCTCATAGCAAGTGAAAGAGAGACAAAACCAAAAATAAGGAAGGAAATTTTTGCAGAATGTCCATATTTTTGCCTCATATTTTTGGTCTGCTCCTCATAAAAAATGTGGTTTTCTAGCAATTCAGTAAAGATCGAATTCCCTAAGTAATAACAGACATTTGGGTTTCAGACTTCATAACCTTTAGAAAATGCATGGAAACACAAAACATTTTTATTCTTGCAACATTCTAAGTTTAGAAAAGCAATATTTAAAATTTGTCCCTATTCTGGTCCTTTGCCCCCCCTCCCCCGTTATTTTGGCTTTGCCCAGATTTTTTTGTTATTAGAGGTTGAAAGCCCTGGTTCAAGTACTAGACTAGCTCAAGTGTGTGTGTGTGTGTGTGTGTGTGTGTGCTCAAGCACAATACAAGCAGCAAAATTGTGCTGCAGGGACAAATGTTTATTAACCTTTCTATAGACAGTGTGTCATTCTTATTTCTGATATTAAATATTTTAATTATATTTTGTGATAATGCAAAGCACATTTATATAGTCTAAGATATTTAACCCATAAAAGTCATGCCACAGTATCAAAAGCACATTAATATTACATTTAAAAGTATAATAATAGGATTATACCTCGAGACTTTCTTCTTCAGGTTACAGTATAAGTAATGCATAAATAATAAAGTTTAGTAAAGAGTGAGTCATTTTAAAAATACAAGAGAATATACAGATGATTCTTTTCCCTCACTATTTGTGTTCACTCTCCTAGAGGAGTGATATGTTAAAATACAGCTGATATCACATTAAGAATAGATCAAATAGCATGTAATTTGAATAATTTCCTTACAAAAATAGATAATTCTTCTCAAGCCGACATTTTTGTAAGATGGCAATGTGCAATGTTTTATGTTTTAAATAAGCTTCTTTACTGTTCTACACATTTTATTATGCCTTTTTAATTATTTGCATAGTTTTTCAGTGATTACAAATATTACATAAAGATTATTATACAATGACCCCCTATTAATATTCAAAAACATGCACGCTGATTGGTCAGCGTGCACATTGTAAATCAGAGTTATAGTAATGGAAAAAGGTCCAGTCGCCCGGACTTTTTCCATTACTATAACTCTTTTTTTTTACAGCAACGGAGAACCCAAGTTCTCCGTTGCTTCACACTGTCTCGCTATGTTAAACGAGTTTAACATAGCAAGACAGCTTTAAAAAAAGCAAAGGAGAATCTCCGTTGCTTTTTGTAAAGCTGTCTTGCTATGTTAAACTTCTTTAACATAGCAAGACAGTTTGTAAAAAGCAACAGAGATCTTGCTTTCTCCGTTGCTTCTTTCAAGACTGTCTCGCTATGTTAAATGGGTTTAACATAGCGAGACAGCTTTAAAAAAACAACAGAGAATCTCTGTTGCTTTTTTTAAAGCTGTCTCGCTATGTTAAACTTATTTAACATAGCAAAACAGTTTTTAAAAAGCAACGGAGATCTTACTTTCTCCATTGCTTTTGCCCACAGCTCTGATGTACTGCATAGGCATACGCGTGCGCAGTACATCAGAACTGCCACAGAATACTAGACAGCTGCGGAAGGGCAGCAAGGAGGCATTATACAATGACATTATTTAAGAAAAGTAATTTTTTTTTTTTCTTAAATAATGTCATTGTATAATAGCAATAACCCACTTCTGGGTGTGGGTAATGCTGGATTTACCCACAGTTGGCTTTGTTTGGCCAATCGGGCTTCGCCCTCGTGACCAAACCACACCAACCGTGGGTAAATCCAGCATTACCCAGACCCAGGCGTGGGTTATTGCTATAATATTTTGTATGTGCTGTATAAAATTAATGTTCAGGACCATTAGATTACATCACTGAAAATTGGAAGACTTGGAATGAAATTTTCCTTTAATCAGTAATTTTCAACAAATACATGGTTTATATTTTAACATCTTATCAGTTTTTCAGAAATGCATTTTTTGTTTCCAACTGTACATAAATAATGTGTATTTCAAGTATACTGCAGTGCAGGGGCAGCATTTAAGGTGCTACATTCAAGGTGCAACAACCCTACCTAGACAGTGTCCTTGGAAAGGCACTGCTCTGCCTTATACTGCACACCCTCAGGAATTAACAAAATGTAGCCAGATATGAAAAAGTAGTATACAATTCCAGAAAACAGCACTTTAGGCATGAGGAAAATATTCAAAACTTAAAATGAATGGCTGTAAATAATACGACTTTATTCCAGCAAATGTAAAATATCCACTTTCCTAAATATGATTTGACTGCATGCCATTTACAGCAGAGGTAGGGGGTCAAAAAATGTTTTATGATATTTAGGCATAATTAATAATATGATATTTAGATATAATTAATAGTAATAATAATTCATATGCTTTAAGCACATAAAAATGTTAACTGTATCAATAAGCACTATACTTGATGTCTCCTTTTAGCTTTAAAAATAAAAATGAATGGGTGCACATAATGAAAGTATATACTAATATCTTTAGACTTCTCTCCAAACTTCAGGGTACCTTATGACTCTGTAGGCACTCAGAAATCTGTTCAGATCTACGGTACTAAGCATATTATTCCTAATCAAAAGTAATAACAGACAGTCTGCTCCTAACAAGACTATAACATCTAGGTTGAATTTCCTTGCTTGAGATAATGCATCTTTTTTTCTTTCTCTTAGGGTTGTATGCATATTTTGACATCCAGATCACAAGCACAAATTAGTCAGACTATTAACTGCAGAGCGAAATGTATACACATACAACACTGCAGCCTAGAGAGCAAAAGCATACATCAGTCAGAATACTGACTGCAGACTGAAATATATACAGATGTATCTTTTTCTGTTTCATCTGAGGACATCATGCAATCTAATGTTAAACTGTAAAGGGCAAAAATAGACCGAAGACTTTTATTTTATAACAAAAAAGTTTCCATGATTTTTTTCTGACTTTTGAAAAAGGTTTACCAAGATTACAGATAAAAGTTTGAATATGTAACAAAGAAAATGCACCACTGCTCTCAAGGTGCCAGTATAAACAGTTGAAACAGCGCAGAGGACATGACTGTCTCCAACTCCTCCTTTCTTCCTGCCTTATTTCCGATCTTGGTACTCAGCTGCATTTATCAACATACATCTGATCTCTGTGGGCAACATGATGCTTACGGCTCAGGATGTGTCAGTCAACGGTTTCCGTGCATGAAAGGCTGTTGTGGTTATTGGGTGTATTAGGTCATCATTCTTTGATATCAGTAGTCTGTGATGCCATTCAGCTGCATATGAAGCCAGTACCCTAAGATATGTGATAGACAGCAGAGGTTACTGCTGTACACGGTGGTTCCTTTTGTCTGGTTTGTAGCTGTCTATAAAGTGACACTTTGACCACCGATACAGTACAAGTGGTTTGTCTGAAAAATTGCATTACATTATATTTTCCTGATACCCCAAGGAGACAATAAGGTTCTTTAGTTTGCCCTTTAAGTGCAAGCAGCCTTCTACATCACCTCCACCCCTGTCATCCCCTTCCTTTTTCTCCATTTGCCCCATGCCCTCTCAAATGCCTCCATAGCTTCCCTGACCACTACCAGTTCTGGCAACACATTCTATAAAGCTGTAGGAGGAAGCACTTTCTCAGATGTTGGGAGAAATCAGTTTCAATAATCTGTGTCCCTCCCTACAAAAACTGCAGCAGTACAACTTTAAACAAAAAAAATACACTTTTGGAAAAGATTGCTTGTGTGTTTTATTTGACTTTTTACCTAGATTTGTCTTGTTTTGTTAAGGAAATGAGCTACTCATAACATATCAGATAAGTAGTTATGGTGGTACCGAGCTTGGGAGAGTCATTGTCCTCTTTTTATTTATATAATGGGAATGACTGGAGTACTGCACCACTTCCATGTTTTATTTGCCTTGACCATGTAGCTTACCTTTTTCTAAGCAGTTTCTGAGGATATATTTAACCTGGACTCAGCGGAACTTATCTCTTAATATGAAAATGTCAGCAGAGGTACATAGCCAGCTGCAGTTAAGCTGAGTACCACTAACTGCTGTATCTGCTAAAACTGACACTTTCTGCCAGTGTTACTGTTTTTCAGGTTGCAGGAACAGTAGTCACATAATAATGTGTTACAGAACCCTAGGTTATAATAGTAAAACAGAAGTGCTTGACCCACTTAGTCTGCCTGTCTTCCAGCCTACTGCATTATGATGCAGATCGTATCAAGTGCTTAAGCAATATATTATGGCACTGAGAGCCCAGTTCATATGGTGGTATGGTGATGTTTGATCACAAGGGTAAAACCTGAATGATCAGTGTGTAGTCTTCCTCTTACAATGTGGGTAAACTGAATTACTTTGTGCCAATGCCTTGCCTCTGTCTTTACTGATGTTATTCTTTGAAGATGGATTTGGAATGTACTGCAGCTACATATGGTCTTTTATGTGAGAACTCTTGCACAGTGCAGCTGTTAATTGTAGCTCCTGCCACCTTTTCTGGTTAAGATTTATTATGAGATGACAATTCTGAATGAAGAAGCATTGTTCACCTTTAACACAGTGTAGAAAACACTTGCCCAGTCCATTTTCATCATAGAACCAAATAATATAATTTATTTTATTAATAAATATTGGACATTTCCAAATTATGATTATTGATACCACCATTCAACAGATACATTCTAAAAACATTGAAAACATTGTGAAAGAGAGAATCTGAAGAATGTAAACAACTTTTAAAAAGAGAATATTTATATTCTTTTTTGAGAATATATGTTCTGTGTAATAGTACTACATTACAGGAGGTCTTTCTCTTTACTGCACTATGTAGTTTGGATGCCTCTATATAAAACAAGAGTACCACATTAGTGGCATCAGCTGTAAATTTTCCTGTTTCAATTGCTGCACAGGTTTGTGTTTCAGTGCATTAGCCAAGGTTGTTTGTATGAGTGATGCTGGATTCATCACATTCACACTTTCTGATAAATCCAGGGGGTATTTATGCTTTTGAATATGAAGTGGGTACCATTTGTAACTACTTGCCTCTTGTCATAACAAGTTCCATGAGTTCTTAATTCTGCAACTGTCTTTACCCTATAGCATCTCCTGGAAGGCTTATGCAATCTTGCACAACCTTTCCAGTGAAAAAATACTTCTTTGATTCTCCCCTGAACTGCCAGTCATATATCTAACCTGTTCATGTGCATCTGCTTGTTTTATTTGGCTCTGTATTGGACTCTTAAGAGACTTAAATAATTTTCATATCAAAGACTGAACTTATTAAGATTTTCTAATTTCTCTGTTTATGTGGCTTCTAGTTCAGGATATGCATGCTTACTGTTGCCCTTCTCTGAGCTATCTCTTTGCAGGCTATACTCTTGGGAAGATAAAGTCTCCAGAATAACACAGCACACCAGAAAGATCCTTCTTATCTAACTATAAAGAATGATATAGCAACCTGTTCTTTCTCGAAGTGTTGCCACTTCTTGCGCAGCTCAGCATATCATTTTCCTCCAAGTGTATTATTGAGCTTCTGTACTTTCTGACACATAACTTTCTTTTACTTTACAACATCTGATTGGACTGTGCCTACATTCATTTCCACTTTTCTGTCTTCCACCTCTATGGACCATTTATGGACTGCTTTTAAGAGTTATTTTGTTCCAGATGCCTTATTTTGCATTTTGGCAGTCACTTTAAGCTGTCATAGTCAGTCCATTCATGCTCTCTTGCCAAGTCCTTTTTCATATTTTAATACCTTCTTAGGTATCATCTGTGTTGCATATACAACACCAACAACCAAAAAGGCACACTTTTTCACACTAACTGTTTTGCAATATCACTTACCCAAATGCTAAATTTGATTGATGAAAATGACTCAATTTGCTGTTCCTTCTCTATCTTTGCTTATTATCTACTTCAGGTCTGTATAATTTGTTCACTGACCTTTGCATGACATAGTATCTAATGTATTGCTCACCTCAAATGCAAAAAACAAATGCATCTTCAATTTTAATAAAAAAAATTAAAATCCTTTATCATTTTATGCCACATTATATAAAAAGGAAAATAATGGCAGAAGTGCATATTATTTTAGGCAAGAAGTTACAAAACACCGTATATTTATACTTTTGATAACTTAAGTATATTAAGAGAACTGAAACCTACTGTTTTTTTTTCAAATTGACTGTTTTACAAGCATCAAAATTTGTTGATTTCAAATGGTCATTCTGATCTGAATTAAACCCTATCAGGAAATACCAGTGTCCGTGTATTGCTTCAGATATCACTTTTATACAAAAAAAGGTATTCTTTTAGACATGATGTCACAACACTGTGCATTTAGAATTTTGATACCTTTAATAGTTATTATTCTTAATGGTCATAGATTGTTACTAGGCTAATGACCACTATGGCCCTTACAAGCCTAGCCAAACACCCCAAACCCATTTGGATCCCAAGTATCATGGGTGTCTCTGTGCAGGGCATGTTAGTAGGGAGGTAACTAAGAGATTTGTAGGGGTGGATTAATTAGGATAATATTTTTCTTATTAACAGCTTCTGTCCATAAGGAACATGGAGGCCAGACCAGGGGTAAATTTAATGTCCCATCCAATTGTCAAGGTTTCATTTGAATAGGGTCAGGGATGAACTCTATTATACATGGATGGCGAGCCTATTCCACAGCACAGGGCC
Organism: Protopterus annectens; assembly: GCF_019279795.1. NCBI lineage: Eukaryota > Metazoa > Chordata > Ceratodontiformes > Protopteridae > Protopterus > Protopterus annectens. The sequence goes on from NC_056734.1 coordinate 482,713,948, forward strand.
CTTTGGAATGTAATCCAGCAGAACATTTCCAACCCACTCACAGCAAAGCACTACAGGCAGGCTTTCCTGGTCTCCACTGAGATATGGTACTTTGTGTCTGTGCATCTCTGAATGTGCACCCCTCACACTCATTTCCTCTCCCCCCAAGAGGAAAATGGGCATCACCCTTCATTGCTCTCTCGCTGCCATTTCTATTTTTGAGCCATTTTGCTATCTATCGAATTACATATGGATTGTCATTTAGCTGGGAGTGTTTATTTATAATACCTGACAAAAGAATGATGCTGAACACCTTACTGACGTCTAGATTTGTTTTATTTATTTATCTTTATTTTACAGCTTGTTTACCAGGATAGTCCATTGTGCCAAGAAGAGCCCATTTTCAATGGAGTCCTGGGGAGAAAAGCACCACAAAATACATTATACAATGTAGACAAATCATATGCAATTAAGTGATACAGTAATACAGGTGAAGAACATCGTATTAAAATTTCAATATACAATAGGAATTTGAAAAACAAAAAAGTTTAAGAGAAACATTAGTCAATATTTACAAATACATTTGTTCATATAATGGACATTTAACAGTAGAGGCAAAGGCAATTCATATAGGTATCATAGGAGAGTAATAGAAGGATAAGTGGGACAGGAGGAGTTTAATGCAGAAGTAAGAAAAAAGGGAATAATAGAAGAAATAGAGTATAGAGTTGGGGGCTGGAGAGAAAGGTGGATTAAGTGGCATAATAGGTTAGAGTGAGGTATGAGAGGAGGCAGAGTGTAATGCTGAATGAGTTAAGTGGGGGTGAGAGCAGGAACATTTCCAGAGGGAATAAGAGAAAAGTGAAACAAGGTCTTAAAGGTCGAGTGGTTATATGTGGTATGAGTAGGAGGTGGTAGGGAGTTCCAGATGCGTGTTAGAAAAACTATAGTAGATGTTTGCCTGATGGAGGGAGTTATGTTGGGTGACAGCAGGAACATTCCCAGAGGGATATAAGATGAGAGTGAAGATATGTGGTGTGTACTTATTTAACCTCATCCATTGCTTCAGTAACCTTTTCAGAGAAGTCAGCCAGGTTGAGTAGGCAGGATCTGCCCTTGATAAAAAGAAATTGGCTTGGGTGAAGTGTTTTGTAGGTTGCCTGTATCCTTGTTTATTGATTCCATAATAATCCTTTACATAGCCTTACAGATGAGGCTTGTCAGACATATGGATCTATAATTACCTGGATCAACTGACACCCCAACATCGTGCAAGGGGATGACTGTTGTTGTCCCCCATTCATCTGGCACAAAGCCTGCTTGGAGGCTGATATTGAATAATCTGTTTAGGGGGTTTAACAGGTCCTGTTGCAAACTAGCCATTAGGTATCCTCATATATTATCTGGCCCCCACAGAAGCAGTAGTCTTGGCCTTGGATAGTGCATCGAGGACTTGTTCTTGGGAGATTTGAAGGGTAGAGTAGTTGTGAGTATGTGATCTGGGAATGTTGGAGGGGAGAGGGGGGTTATGTTTGAACTGAATGTATATATTAGTGGATTGACTATGTCCTCTGTGCAGGTGGTATCATTTATTGTTAGCTCTGTGCAGTGCTGGGCATTGTTTTTAAGGTTTCTAACATAAAGAATGCTTTTTGGTTGTTTTAAATCTTGTATCTGGCTTTGGTTGATTTGAACATGGACTGGAGCTTCCTACTAAGTTTAGCAAAACTATTTTTTGACATGCTGGGAATTACATTCATTTTACATGCAATGACTTTTTTTCCCTGTTGTAGAGCCTGTTTATATTTGAGTTTCTACCATAGGTGTTTATTTTTAAATTTGACATTGTATTTACTTCAAAGGGAGACAGATGCCTGTATACATCTATTTAAATGAATGTAAAATTTGATGGTAATGGATTCAGCATGCTTATAGTTTAAAAAGGTGTTATCTTGGATACACAGCAAACAGAATACTCTCAACATTTATCTGTGATTATACTACTGACTTTATGAATTTAAAATATGTCCTTACTTAAACACTGTTTGTTCCATATCATTAAAAAAATCCCTGAGTATATCTCTAGGGTTGTAACTCAAAAGGTAGAATACAAATTTGGTAGAAACATTTTGGGGGGGTGTAAAAAAGAGAGAATGCACAAATGAGTGCTCATTTGTGTGACTTACATATGCTTAAATTTAGTTTTATATAGTGTAGTTGAGCTGGACTGAGTTGGAAATTAATATTCAAATGAAAAAGTGGTGGTCGCCAAGATGTGCAGGACTGGGTTATAGCAGTTGGTATGAATATACAAGTGTTCACAGATTAGGATTAAAGTAAGGCTTAGGCAAGGAGATAGATTCAGTGGTGCACATGTTTTGTGTTGTGCTGTGTGTATTCTGTGTATTGCTCAACTTGCTTGCAGCTTTTAACACGCAAAGAAATGTGTGGGGGAAGATTCTGGAAACTGTAACTCTGAATACTAAATACTCTGCTGTTTAAGTTAAATGCAGCATGAAAATCATTTTATCATCTCACAGCACATATCATAATAACAGTCACATTGAAAAGCTGTCTTTGTTTGCAGAAGTATTCAAAAAAGCTACTGACTCATAACAACCCTACTAAACTGGTTCACCTCTAGGGTGAATCTAAATTTAGCAGCATAGTGTTTGTTAAAATTACCTAAAAGAAAATCATCATCAACCCCCTTTTTTCACATTCTTTTACATGTGTAGGGGTGTTGTTTCAACTGTTGTTACCTCTTCTCTTCCATCATGCCATTTAATTCATCTCTTAGCTGGACATCCTCATCTTCTTTTGCCTTATTTATGTCTTTCCCAAATCTTCTTCATCAAAATGTTTTCTCCTTTCATTGCACATGAGACTGAACCACCACAATCTGTTCTCACTGACCGGTTCTGCAACTGGGGCTACTTTGGCTTCTTCTTGGATATCTTCATTTCTTCGTCTGCCCCACAGTGTGCATCCTATGGCTCCCCTCAGACACTTCATCTCCATCACTTCTAGCTTCTTCAACTGCTCTGGCTTCCCTGCTTGGTTTCTGTGCCATACAGAAGCACTGAGTGCATCACTGTTTTGTATACCTTCCTTTTCAGCTTCGTTGGCATTATTCTGTCTTACAAGGTCCTTGACACTCTTTGCCACTTGACTGCAGCTTTGCCAGTTCTCACTTTGACCTCCTCTTTCAGACTCCACTTTTTCTCAGCCATCCCTCCCAGATACTTAAAGCTGTTAACCTGTTCAACTATTTTCCCTTCTATCTCAGTTTTCAGCTTCTTCTGATTTTTCTATTTGCTACCATGACAATTGTCTTGTCTCTACTCTATTTCACCCCGCTGTGCCTTCAGTCCTGCATTCCAGCCTCGTATCATATCCTGAAGTTCCTGTTCAGAGTCTACTTATAATAGCACATCACCAGCTCTTCTGATATAGCTCCTTCAACCTGTTGCTAATGTTGTCCTTCGGCAGTATGAAAAGCAATGGGCTCAGAACTGAGCCCTGATGAACCCCTCTGGGGAACCTATCTGTGAACATGGTACTTGTGTCACTGTGTCCTTGTCCATAGCCTCTATTAATTCTACAAATATTCCCAGGACATTGAATTATAGCAGGACTGCTCATATTACCTATCTTGGGACCTTGTTAAATGCTTTCTCCAAGTCCCTAAATCTTGGACTCTTTTCTCATCCCCACCTTCTTTACCACTATCTGTCTCACTGCAAACATCAGGTTGATTGTTGATTTTCTGTATTAGATCTTAGCCTAAACCTTACTAAATGACTCTGTATAAGTTTTTTTTTATGTATAACCCTGTATAAGTTTTTTATGTATAATCTAAATAATGTACTGCAAATCATGTTACTACTGCATATAATGCATGTTATGTCACTGCCTATGCTTGAAGCTTTTCTCCCCGGGCCTCTACTGAAAATGGACATATATCCAGTTAGACTAGCCCAGTCAGCAAATGTAAAATAAAATAAATAAATAAATAAATTGTGCTGCATATTGATCTGAATCAGATCTACTTATCTCCCATCTTAATTTCTACTACTCTGTGCATTCATTTATCAGTCACCCTCTCAGGTACTTTCATGAAGAGTGACAGGACTTTGATTTCTCTGTACTGACCATAGTTGTGAATGTCCCCTTTGTTCTCTTACACTTGTGCTAGAATACTCATTCTCCAATCATCTGGGGTATGCCTTTCTCTCTGTACTGATATGAGTACCCTCAGGAACCATTTCTCTCCTATCTCACCCAACATCATATCTGCTATGACTTCATCTGAGTCTTCTGCTTTCCCTGAAATCATTTTCCTTCTAGGGTGGATTATTCTTCCTCTTTCGTTGTAGGCAGTGTCTGGGGCAGCACAGCTTCTGTGGAGTTCTCTTCATTCATGCACTACTAGACATACTCCTTCCATTTGCCTTTGATGTCCTCTGGACTGGTGAGCAGATTGTTGCTAACATTCCTTATGAAGGGTATTTGATGGAAATCTTCTTTATCTTTCTGTCATTGCCTTACAACCTGTAGACTTTTTGGTGCAGTCTGCTGGCTCACTTTCCAGAAGTTGTTAGCAGGTCTCTGCTGCCTTGTCCTTTGCCATGCGACTGTTGTGTTAACCTCTTTGTTAATCAACTAGCACTCCTTCCCAGTACTCCTTCTTAGCCTGGTCTGTCTTTTCTATTTCCTTCTTCCTGCACTCCTTTGTTTTGACAACTTCCTGGACATCTGTGTTATACCACCAGCTGCCTTTATGTACCTTATTTCCATACCTGGCTTTACCATGACCATGTCCCACAGTCTTCAAACACACTGTTTTGAGATGCTACCATTCTTATTCATCAACTCCAACTACTTCCTATTTTTTCTGATGTGCTAGAGCGCTGAGTATTTCCTTGAACCCATATGCTTTCACTCCAGTCAACTTCCAGATCTTCAGCCTTGCCTCTGTTACCCTTAGAATCTTTTCTGACAACTTCTTGCAACTGATTGATTCTACTCCAATGCTTTTTCCTTCTTAGGAGGAAGTCTACTTGTGTTGCATGCTAATTACTTTTGTATGTGACCTTGTGACTGTCTGTTGATGAATCATGTGCTGGCCACCATCAAGCTATTTGCCAGGCTGAAGTCTAGAATGGCCTCTCCATATTTATTTCTGCTACCCCCCCCCAAACCCCAGGTAATCGTCATAATCTTTTTTGTCTTTCCTGATATGTGCTTTAAGGTTCCCTGTCATTAACACCAACTCATTTTGTCCTGATTTATTTAGTAGGCTACAAAACTATTGCCTGAATGCACTTCTTTCCTCACCATCTCAACCCTGATGCGAGGCATATGCTAAGACTATGAATACTACCCTATCTTTATACTGGAGTCTGATTGCCATGAGTCTTATCACTAATTCTGATGACTTTTTTCACTGTCTTCAGAAGACACTGTGTCACCTGAATTCCAATACCATTTGTACTCTGTCCTTTCATCACAATTCCCACACTATTCCTAGTCGGTTCTTCCCTGGAGTCAGAAGCATAGTTAAGGTGGAGTGAAGTGGGCAGATGCCCTGGGAACAAGGTGTTAATGGGTGTGATTGGCAGATGCCAATACATTGTTAATGCAGTACAGGAAATCATTTCCATACTGGTATTGCTGAATGCTGGAAGAGAAATAAAATCAAATATTGTTTAGCTGTCAGTATTGAAGCGCTTGCCTTCATTTATGCATGGTATGTTGGTGAGGAGTCCTAAATCAGGGACCTTTTTTCGTTCCATATCTTAGAGTTGAAGGGTACTAGATCATGAAGCTGCACTTTTTGCTAGATGAGCCAACTAAAGCTGTGCCCAGAGTAGTAGACCCTTGAATGCTGGATACAGGGGATATCCATCCTCCTGCTTACCAACATGCCATGCGCTTTCAAGCTGTATCTTTTCAGTGAACCTATATTCAGTGTAGCAATCCTTAGCAATTTTTTGGCAGGCTGATTGGTTTTACAACTAGTTTTTGCTCAACAGAAGTATCCTAGGTAGCCCAGACTGGGTAACGGAACACTGGCTGGTCACTAGTTTACTAACCCAGAGCTGCTGAGCTTTATGCTGGGTACACACTGGTCAATAGAGACACAAAGACCTCCTCCCACTATTAGCATTGATCTGTGGAGAAAGTTGTATCCTCAACCCTCTTATCACCAGCAAAAACGATGCAATCTTTTACAACAATAGTTGATGTGATCAAATCATTTAGAGACAATTTTTACACTGCTGAGTGTCTAGCCCTGACATGGTGAGCAGTCTATGCCTGTCTAGGAGATACTGTGCACTACAGCTGATGCCTATATCTACTGGTCTGCACACCTATTCCCTGTATAGGCACTACCTAGTGTCTGTGTTGCAGCCAACAACTCCATTAATTTTCTTGGTGGACGCTGTTGGCACACTTCTCATATTCAACTGAGGAGGCTGGGGTTGAACCCAGTACTTCCTATTCTTGAGATGGAAACACCTAGTATGTTTTTTTTGGAGGTGGAATGAACCTCAACCAGGTAGAACATGTAAACTCCACACAGACAGTGACCATATGTTAGAATCAAACTGCATGACTTGTGTCTGTGAGGCAAAGACCTTAGCCATTATTCTGCTCATGTCAACCCAGGTTAGGTTTCACTTAAAAGAAAAAGAGAGCAGGTAAGATGTTACTTTGTTATGTTCTGCCGTAGTAATGGAATAATACACCATAACACATTAGACAACGTCAATATATCATTCGATCATCAAAAAAGAAAAAAGTTCTGTATTAGTTATTCCTTGTGTTGAAAGTGTGCAGTTACTTGAAAGTATGCTGCTTATATCAAACAACTGATCCTCTTATTGTGATAATTTCTTGCAAATATATTAGTCTCACCGCCTTTTCTCAATTTTATGTAAATACCTACGGTGGGATTTTTAGTTCGAAGTGTTTCCCTGAGTAGTTTTAACTATTGCTTTGCACTTGCTTTACTTTTACACAGCTCTTCCTGCTCAGTTACATGGGGTATGAATTTTTAGACAAGCTGAAACTGGGCGCATCAGCCAAAAATTAGCATCTCTGTCAGTTTTAATTCCTGTATTGAGATCTGAATTTGACACATTTTATGTTACCCACACAAATGTGTGTGTAATACCGTAGAGTTATTTATTGATATTTTTTGTTTTTCTTATTATCTGGTTTGTGTCTTGTATTGTTTACACAAAACTTCTGATGGCACTATCTGAATAGCCATCCCTATCGGATTAGCCAACACTGGTGGCATAGATAGTTAAAGCTCAGACAGCTCGGAATGTGTCCCGGCCTACCTGAGTTCCATTCGCAGCATGGGTGCTTGCATTCTCTGACTATGTCCCAGGCTACCTGAGTTCCATTTGCAGCATGGGTGCTTGCATTCTCTGACTATGTCCCAGGCTGCCTGAGTTCCATTCACAGCATGGGTGCTTGCATTCTCTGACTATGTCCCAGGCTACCTGAGTTCCATTCGCAGCATGGGTGCTTGCATTCTCTGACTATGTCCCAGGCTACCTGAGTTCCATTCACAGCATGGGTGCTTGCATTCTCTGACTATGTCCCAGGCTACCTGAGTTCCATTTGCAGCATGGGTGCTTGCATTCTCTGACTATGTCCCAGGCTGCCTGAGTTCCATTCACAGCATGGGTGCTTGCATTCTCTGACTATGTCCCAGGCTACCTGAGTTCCATTCGCAGCATGGGTGCTTGCATTCTCTGACTATGTCCCAGGCTACCTGAGTTCCATTCACAGCATGGGTGCTTGAAAGAACTGGCATGGAGGATGGGTGTTTCCATTCTGGTAGTGTGAGGATGGGGTGGAGCAGAATAGATACAGCCACAATCCCTTGCAGGAGGGGAGACATTGCAGTGCACATCCTGGGGCCAGGCTTTCAGATTATCCAGCCACCACTTGGCAGTAGCCTTCATTTAATGCAGATATTTTATTCCTGTCTTGGAAAACCCTCCTTCTGGTAGCTATTACTTCTGCAATACATGTCTTAGAGCTCCACACTCTATCCTCTAAATTTCCATTCTTCATTTTCCATCAAGACAGAATAACACTGAGAACTAGCTCTGCCTTTATGCATAAAGTAGCCAATGAAGTCAATTGGAATCAAGCAATTCATCTTCCAATAGTCCTCCACACTAATATACACTTTCTGTTTGTCATGTTTTGTACTTAGGGGTATCAATGTTTGCAAATCATTTTCACTTGATCTGGTGTTTCTTATAGGAGTAGGAGCTTATGGGATAAGAGAAGAGCTCAACCTTGCAAGCTTGCTCAAACTTGTTGCTGAGAGAAAAGTTGCCAGAAGTGACCAGTCCACCAGTTCCAGTATATGGACAGATACTAGCTAAATCTTACTCTCTGTTAAGTATATAAAATACATTTTTGGTAGCCATCATTTCAGCTAGACTGCAGTAAGAATTACAGGCCCTTTCTTTGACTCCTTTGAATCTCATGTTAGGTAGACACCAAGATTCAATAAACTCCATGTAGGTTCTATGTAGAGCCTACACAGAATGTATCCATGTACACGGATGTGAAGTGTTTTCGGCAGCGTGCAATGCATATTCATGATCCGCATAGTGCCTAAGTGAAGTTTCGTGCTGCATCCCAGTCGTTTTGGATGTGAAACCTCATAGAACAACATGGATAATGAATCCATGTATATCATAGAACCAATGGTCTGCACCATCATGCAACTTCTGAAGAGAACTGAAGTCCTAAATGAAAATGTCATTCATATTTATTTCCATCCATCCCGAATGGTAATCTGAAAACAACAAGTTTTATGAGGAACACCACAAAATATAAGACAAAACCCTCTGAAACCTGTCAGAGTAGTTATATCTGTATATTCCTGCTTCTCTGCTGTTTCTTTTCTTTTTTTTTTTTTTTTTTTTAGTATTTCTCCATGTTTGCACGATGCACCGCAGCACTTGCCAATGCTAACCACATTTGTGCAGCCGGACAACCCTTGTATCAGACATAACCCAGACATCTAAAAATAGAAACCAGATGCTTTCAGTTAATATTATTGCACAACTCTGTGCATCACACAAACCTAGTAAGTGAAGCCACACTACACTCATACCATGAAGTTAACAATGACTACCAAAATGCATTGATCATATAACTGCCTTTATGGGGACATTGGTTAAGTGTTGGACTAGAATGCAGATAGTGCTGGGTTGTACTCCAGAGTATACAAAGTTTTCTTATCATGGTGTGACATTGCAGCATATTCAAATAAAGTGGTACTATAAGGAAGTAACCAAGGAATTGTATTGGTTGTGTGCTTTTGGTGATATATTTGAAAAAGTTGCATGCTGCTTAGCATTGCCAGTTCTAGGTTTGTATGATGGTAAACTGTGTGCACCATTTTCAAATGTATCAAAATCCAGACAGTGCACACTCTCAGTAAGTGCAATTGGTGGGAAAACATGGTATTTAAAAGGGAATTACCAGGAATTGCACATTATACATTGAGCTCTAACTTGTGCAGCAATGTCTGGTGCTAGTGAGGGTGTACAATTTAGAACACATTGTTGGGGTGTCCAGGAGTCCAAGAGTTTTCTGAGAGCAGAGGCATAGGGGTTGCATACATCACCAGTGCAGAGCTACCAGATGTGGTCCATAGGCATGGGCACACGCCTACTCAAGATGGAGAACATGCTGTCCATCCTTGTATGGCAGACTGGATGTTGACGCAGACGTCGGCCACTGCAGCCAGTGGTGCAGTTATGGAATAGTGCTGACAGTCCAATGAGTGAGGACTTGAGTCACACTGTTACCAGTCTGCTATCCATGGGACCTTGATTCCCCCACCCTACCCCAACCAAGGTGTTCACCTCCTTCTTGTGCCCTTCACCAACCCTGTCTGTCAGCAAATGCTTCCTCACCTTCCCAACTTGCCTGCCCCAGATTTGACTATGTCTCTTCCGCAACATCCTACTCTCTCTTTTAGAAAGAAGGGGACACCTGTCCCCCCCAAAAAATATATATATTGCTCCATACATAGCTCTCTATTTTGCAGATGTGTTTACTTGACACACCTAATTTGGTCCAATTGGCTTCATGACACAATATGTTGTTGCCACCCCTCTCTCTGGAGGTTTCAGTCCAAATACAGCTTAAAATGTGTACATGTGCCCAGTTATTACTGTTGAAGAAATTGATAGCTATGGTTCTTACCTACACCCTTTCTGCACATTAGTACCTTCCTTTCACTTTGTTTTCCCCCTGCTTGCTCCCCATTTCACAACTTTCCTATCTTCCCCATTTTTTTTCTTTAAAATCGCTAAGCAGTGTGTTAAGTGACAATAGTATCAGTGAATATATGTAAAACTATAGTACACACTTGTAAAGGTTTTGCTGACACCCTATTTTGAGTCAGTTAATTAACAGATGTATTCTAAATAATCAATACTAATTGTCACACATTCCCAATTAAGCACGTTTGCGTGATGCTGAGCATCGCCCAGCATCACTCAGTAAGTCTGAGAAAATATTAACTCAATAACATGAATAAAATGAATAAACTTGTCAACTTGGCAGAGAAACACACCTCAATAAAGCCATACACAATGGGGGTGGGGTGGGGGGTGGCAAAGGGCCATCAATAAAGTGACATGTAAATATTGCTCTAACAAACTTAGGTAAATGACAGGTATTGCATAATTATTAATTCATTTACTTAAGTAGCAGCTGTAATATACAGCAGAGGTGACTTAACATGTGGAGACGTGTGGAGTGTTAGACTGCAGTGCAGATGACTTAGAGTTCTAATCTAGGGTATCCGTCCTTTATTTATACTATTGTAAGATTGCAGTATATACAAATAAAGTGTCAGTATAAGGAAATCACAGTGGAATAGCACCTTTTTGTAAGTTATTTTCATATGCAATTACAAAATGTGCATGTCACTTAGCATTGTGCAAGCAAATGCAGTTGTTTTAATGTGTGTGCAATGCTAAGTGGCACACACTTTATCAAATGTACCAAAATTTCTACGGTGCACACTTTCAATAAGTGCAATTGGCAAGAAAAATGTGCTGTTTCACGTGTAATAATTTCTGGCTCACTATAAATGAAGTATTGGAACCTTCACCCTACTTTCACTGTCAAATCTTCCCCGTTTATTTTTAATAATGAGTTTTCTGCAGGCTGGTGGGCAGCTTGCAGTAATGCACAGAAATGATAACATATAATGAAAGTATCATGGGCGTCAAACCAAAGGAAGATATCACTGTTTTAATACACAGGGCCACACAGTCAGTTGAGTAGCAAGTATTTTCTAGGATACTCAACACAAACTGTTATTTGGTATGTACTCATACATACATATATACACCTGTTGCTTCATTTTCTGGTGTATGGTCATGGGTTTAGCTCATTAAAGCATGATCACAGTCCACACTTTGGATTCGGATGGTACCAGGTTAGAAAATATCATCATGTAATGCCTTTATTTCTTTATTTGCATAAGTGCTGGTGGGTTGGAATAGTGTTTTAGGTTGTACTTTTACAAGTGCACATGAACATCTGAAATACACCAACATACTTTCTCACATTTGAGCATTTATGTGCAATGTGCACCATCGAGTGGAAATTTTTTGCAGTAGAAAAATGGGGAAATAGGAAAGTAGTGAAATGGGGAACAAGTATTGCAGAAAACATATTGATATATTGCAGCAAAATATATGTGACATTGCCTCCTGTGACAGAAGGTGTTAAAGTTTTGTTTTTGGAGGTTGATGGTGCATCTGCAGCCACAGGAGAAGTTACAAGATCATCAGCTATGCATGCACTCATGCAATAATGATGAAATGTGTGGTGCTACATGTTGGTGATATCCAATAAAAGTGAATAAGCTCCTGTTTACCATTACAACACAATGCTGTGCATCATGCAGCATTGCACAATACTTCTTTAAAGAAAAGAAAAAGGGGATGATAGGAAAGTGGTGAAATGAAAGCAAGCAGGGGGAAAAACAAAGTGAAAGGAAGGTAGGAAAGTGCAGGAAGGGTGTACACATTTTTAGCTGTATTTGGACTGTCACCTCCAGAGAGAGTGATGATAACAACAAAATTGTGTTTTGAAGCCAATTGGAACAAATTAGGTGTCAAGTAGACACACCTGTGAAATGGAGAGCTATGTATGGGAATATTTTTTTTGGCACAGGTGCTCTGCTCTTTTTTTAAGGAGAAAGTGGAATTTTGGGGAAGGGACATAGGGAGGTTTTGGGCAGTCAATTTGGAAAGATAAGGAAACATTTGCAGACAAATAAGACATACAAGACAAGGACAGGGTTGGTGAAGGACACATGAGGGGGGGTGAGCACCTTGGTTGGGGTGGGGGGTTGGGAATCCCGAGCCTATGGATGTCGTATTTGGTGACAGTGAGAATCATGGCCCCACCAAATGGACTGTTATTGCTGCCACGTCACTGTGCTGATGTCTAATGTGTCTAACATCTGTGTCTCATTGTATTATTAAGTATGATGATAGAGAGAAGTGTCTCCACTTAGCATAGGAGTGCACCAGTTGTGTGGCGCACAATCCTATGCACCAAACCTGGCAGTTCAGCTCAGATGGCAAAATCACACCCCCAGAGGGAACTACAGGCCTATCGTCTGGGGCAGAACTACCTGAGGGTGCAGGTAGGGCAGGGGCAGCAGCAGGGGGGTGTGGCCTGGCTGCAGCCCAGAAGTGCTGAGCTTTGGTGCTGTTGCCAGTGGCGAGAGTGTAGGCATTTCAGGGGGAACTGTCCTTCCTTGCCATGCTGTGGTAATAACAAATAAAATTAAAATACAATAATGAAATAAACATAATGCAAAATAATGTACAAAATAACATTTACATAAAAAACAAAGCATAAGTAAAACAAAATGATTATTATAATGGAAAATATGATTAGATACATAATATAATGATACAAAGAAGAGAAGGGGTGGGGTGAAAGAAAGAAATAAAACATTAAACATTGAGAATTATTTCATACTACCACCTCTTCTCCCACTCTCAGCCAGATTAATCTGTATTGATGTATAGCTTTGAACAGTAGAATAACTAAGCGTAGAAACCCATGCTTACCCACCTTTTACTACACAACAACCACTAGTCATTGCCCTGTAAAATTTATCTATATGATTTCTTTATACTGTTGCACTATACCTTAATAAGTGCTGATATGTACAAATTAATTACCATTCATGTTAACCTGCTTTTGTATATATCTACTTACATTTGCATATACTGTATGTATCAATGTATCTATTGTATGTTTGTATTAACTGTAGAGCTTTTCTCCACAGGTCTCCACTGAAAAAAGGCTCTGTTCCAGCTGGACCAACTTGGTCAACAAATGTCAAATAACTAAATAAATAAAGTAGTAACTGCACGGATACTATACAAAGCTTTCTTCAATTAATGTGCTATATTCTATTATAATTTACTTATAACAATAACAAATACTAATAAATACCTTTATTATGCTGACTCCTACCCTGTTGCTAGCACAGAAACACTGTACTACTGATCAGATTCATCCAGCAATCATGCATGCATTGAACATATGCATGTTGCATGAACAATGGTTACATTTTACAACAGCTATCTGAGGCACAGGTATAGAGGTCGGCACTTCCACTGCTATCATTATGAATATGTAACACTAATAAATTTTATTGATGACTAGCTAAAATAGTATTGCAAAGAGCCGCCCTTAAATCTGAGGAGTCTGTTATCCGAACTCACAAACAGTGACTAATGTAATATGTACTTTCTCTTTAGAATACAGCATAGTGCCAGCACTCTTTTCTGTTACAGTTTTGTAGATACAGATTCACAGGTTCACTGTTATAATGATAATCTGCAGCATGCTCTTGGTGTCCCTGGTGTATAGGTCATAATTTATATTGCAGTATTTATGTCAACTTAAACGTGTAATGTATAGTTTGGAAGTATGGTTTTCTAAATGTCAATTCTGTAATACTGGACTGTTGTTATACTAAACCTACTACTGCATGCATGATATTATATTAAAATGGACAATGGATATTCAATGTGATATTAGTGTTTAGCACAATATGCTGTATTTATTCCCAATGCTAAAATAACAGTACTGTTTTTCAGCATACATACCACTTGAGTCTCTCATCCTTCTCAATATTCCCTCACAGGCTAACACATTTAGTGTTGTCTCTGCATTAACTGTGGGAAAAAATAAAACATATTAAGATCAGCAGTCAGAAACAGATGTAGCTGCTTCATCATTCAAGCAGTGCCTGTAAGAGTTACTCACACATCTGTGTAATGCCATCAGTCCTACATTCATTAGTCCAATGATCTAGGCTATCCCTCTTCCTCATCCTGAGGTTTCAATTTCAATAGTGATTTCTACACTGTTCACCAGTGTGGGGAATACTGGTAACAGTGGACAAATCCCAGGCCAAACTATTCCATGCATCTGATTTATAATCTGAACCATGATAGTGCTCCTACAACAGCCAGAGACCGTAATCATTCACTTGAGTCCAACAAATACTTTGGACTCCTGCACACCCCACCTTTGAGTATGAAATTTCAAGACTTCACCCTAAACTCCAGCCATGTTTAATGCAGAATAACACCAATGTATAATGTCTATTCCCGACAATTAAAGTTATAACAGATACTGAGAATGCAGAACGTTGTAATCTGCAACATTTGAAAATGGTGCTTACTGCTTAGCATCGCGCAAACACAAATGTGTTTGTGCAAAGCTAAATAAGCACAATAGGTGAAATTATACACATATTAATAAAAAACTGCACAACTAACATAATATGGCTGTCTCATCTATCAGGAAAATAATTATGATATAGGAATTACTAGGTCAACTACTATAATTTATCAAGTGAAGTGGGACACCATAAAAAAGTACAGGATTCTGCGGTTTTAGAACCTGGACCTTAGCTATGGTAGGCCAGAATGAAGATATATGTGTCTAGATATATGTGTCTAGACTTCATTGCATTGCTAGCTATTACAAGGACACATTACAAAAAAACAAGGCTGCAATACTTTTATTCGAACCCTGGACCATGTGAACTTAAAAGTGACACTTAACTCCTTCTACTACAGGAAACATTACATAAGCTTTGACTACATTTGTATTCACTGTAAAGTTCATACAGGCTCAACATGTAAGAAAAAAAGTGATAACATGCAGAAAAAGAAATCAATGTATGATATATACAGTACAGTTTGGTAGCACACAGGGAATATGCCTATATATGTGTGCAATCCAGATCAATATGCAATGTAGATTCAGAGCAATGTATGTGTGCCTTACATATGTTGTTCTCACATATACCTCTGTAGCAAGCAGTAGCAATCATTCATCATGCAAACAACTTAAACAGGGAATATATATTTATATTATAGGTTCATAGGTAGGTACTAGGCTATCTGCCCGAGGGCATTTATAAGCCTAGCCAGAGTGTGTCGGCTTTCACCACCCCATTGATTAATTAACTGAGTCTCTGTCAAGCAGAGCCAATAAAGTGATCCCAGGGTTGTACTTTCTGTTACCCATCCACTCATCAAGGCTTCTCTTGAAGAGTGTTAGTGAAGGGCTCTGCCTAATGTAGTTAGGAATTTTGTTCCAAAGCATGGGGAGTCTCTGTGATAGGAATTTATCCCTCCAGCATGTTCTATTTATTGTTGTGGTGAGGTTTAGCTCACTAGAGCGCATGGCTCACAGTGACTTGGATTTCCTTAGGTGGAGCATGTCCATCAGTTCTGAGTTGGACATGGCTTTGTAAGTGAGGCAAAGATCACCTCTGAGTAAGTGATATGCCACTGAGTACAGCCGGAGTTTTTTCAGTCGGGCTGCATAGGACATATGTTTGAGGCCAGTAATCCTCTTGGTGAGGTGCTTTTGTGGTCTTTCAAGCTGTTGGAAGTGTCTTGTGAGGTATATCCCAAATGGGGCATTGTACTCTATGATGGGTCTGATGAGTGATGAGTAGAGGGGCACTATAACCTCTTTATTTCTAGATGCGAACCCCTTAGTAATTAGATGGGCCACATAGAAGGATTTCCTAACTACTTTGGCAATATGATTGTCAAAGGAGAGATTACTATCTACCTGGGTCCCCAGATCTCTTATTACCTCTTCTGTATTAAGGGGGCTGCCGCCTATGTGGTAATTTGTGGGTGTTTTGTTTTACCCCATGACTTTGACACCAGGTGTCTGTCTCAGTAAGGTCTTTTTGGAGGATGTCCGTGTCAGCTCCCAGTTTGCAGTCATCGGCGAACTTGGTTAGCCATAGTCCTCCTGTGTTTGCCTGTACTTCTGAGAAATATATGCTGAACAGTAGGGGTCCCAGAACTGAGCCTTGTGGGACACCACTTGTGACTGGTTTAGAGTCAGACCTAGAGCCCGCTATTCTTACCGTGTGAGTTCTGTCTGTAAGCCAGTTGGCAACCCATCTTGTGATGTAGGGGTTTATGTTCAGGCTGGTGAGTTTTTCTATAATACCTGAGTGAGGAATGGTGTTGAACGCCTTGGCGAGATCAAGGTAGGCTGTGTGAACCACCTTTCCCTTGTCTATGGCCTTGGTAACTGTCTCAAAGAAGTCAACCAGGTTTAGTAGGTATGATCTGCCCTTAACAAAGCCAAACTGGGTCAGATCAAGTGTTTGGAGGTTCCCAATGTCTTTGTTAATGAGTTCCATGATGATGTGCTCCATAGCCTTGCAGACCAGGCTAGTCAGGCTTATGTGGTGATAGTTACCAGGGTCAGTTGTGGCTCCTCCTTTGTGGAGTGGAATAACCATTGCTGTGTGCCATTCTATGGGCATGTAGCCTGTGGAGAGGCTGAGGTTGAACAGCGTGTTTAGGTGGGGGGGTTAGTTCGTTCTGTAGTTCGTGCAAGATGCAGCCTGGGACACCATCTGGCCCCATTGATGCTGTGTTTTTGGCTTTTCAAAGGGCTGTTTTCACCTGTGCTTCTGTGATTTTCAGGACACTACACTTTTCCGGTATTGGCAATATCAGTAGGTTCAGTATATTTTGTGCTATTTTACACTATCTCAGAGCATATCTGTGAGTTGCCACTTAGATATTTGACATAGCTAAAGAAGGCTTTGTGGTTATCTTTCGAGTCCTTGGCTATTTTTCTTTCGAAGTTAGCCTTAGATGATTTTATGAGGGACCTTAGTTTCTTATGGATACTGATCAGGGATGTCATTCCTTCTTGGGATTTGCTTTTTTTCTGAACTAGTTTCCTCCTTTTGTTGTATAACCTGTTTATGGCAGGGGTCCACCAGACTGGTTTCCTTCTCTTAGGGGAGTGAGTTTTGGTTTTGATAGGGATGGCATGATCCATGCATCCTTGTTGGTGCTCATAGAGTGCAATTGTAAAGGATTCTGCATCTTGGGCAGTGTTGTCCTTTAGCATGGGGGCTGTGAAACCTACCACCTCTGACTTAAGTAAGGTGAAGTTTGCTTTAGAAAAGTTTTTCACTGCGGTTTCCTTGGTTGGGGGTGGTGGGGTGTGGACATCCAGGGTGATTAGTTTATGGTCTGATCTAACCAATGACGGGTTGATCTCCGGTATGGAGCACCTGTCGCCCATGTTGGTGATGACCAGGTCCAATATGTTGTGGCCTCTGGTAGGGGAGTTCACCAGCTGATCCAGGGCATTTGAGTCGATAAATTCCAGGAAGCGCTGAGCCTGGGAGTTTGTACTCAAGTAGTTTTCCCAGTTAATGGTAGGGTAATTGAAATCTCCCAAGATCAGGGTGTTCGGTAGGACCTTCATGTTTTCCAGTGTCTCCAGAAAGGTGGAGTGGTGGTCCTGGGTCATGGAGGGTGATCTGTAGCAGGCCACAATTTGCATTGCAGATTTTCTCGATGTTAGGTGCACATGGATGATCTCAGAGGTATCATGCTGCGCCACTAACCTGGAGGTGTGGGTATCCTTGATGAATATGGATACACCCCCTCCTTTTGTGTTTCAGTCCGTGTTCTGTGGCCGAAATGTGTGGTATGAGTTGTAGCCCAGTAGTGCTGAAGTGCTCTCTGGAGCCTTGAACCAGGTTTCTGTTACTGCACAGATGTCAACGTTCTCTATACTTAGGAGTGCTTTGAGCGCATGCATTTTGAGATTTAAACTCCTGGCGTTGAGTAGCATAACCCTCAGTTTTTTTACTTGTGCTGTTTACGGAGGTGGGTTTGAATTTTGAGCCTTGCCTAAAAAGGCACTATGGGGACAGCAAGAGCCTTGGCCAGTATTCGAAAGCCAAGGGGTGACAGGTGCAAGCCATCTCTTGCGAAGCAATGCGGCTTGTCGAGCATGTCATCCCAGGCTGACAGACACTGGATCCCCTTTGAATGACACCAGAAGCTTAGCCAATTGTTGAAATTGATCATTTTTTCTTTATACTGCGGTATCATTCTTGGTGAGGGCAGGATGCTACTCAGGGTCAGGGTCATACCCGCCTGGGCTACATGATCAGAGAGCTCTTCCATGTCTCTTTTCATGTAGTCCAGGGAGGTACATCTCAGATCATTCACACCAACATGAACAATGACAGTTATATTTGTACTTGTTCTGGAGTGACCTGAGTGCTTGCGTTATGTGGTGGATTCTGGCTCCCGACAGGCAGCTAACAGTAACCTTCTCCTTGTCCAGCCTAGTGAGTGGGGCGTCAGTGTGCCTGACTATTGAGTCACCTATTACTAGTGTGTTAGGTATGTTATTTTGCCTTAAGGGCTGTGATTGTGCGGCACATTGATTTTGTGTTTTATGTGTTGTCTGGTTTGTGACGGGAGGTGCAGGTTTTGTGGGTGTCTGCTTTGGAGCTCTCTGATGCTTTTGCAGGTTTTTATTTAGAGCCTCCGAGTATGATTTTGTGTATTTATGTGTATTTTTTGCCAGTGCTGGTTTAGTATGTCTATGTGAGGCTGGAGGTGTGGTGCAAGTGTTAACCTTCTCCTCATGACTGTCTGTTCCAGTCTTGAGTGGAGAGACCTTAGCCTCCAGTTTGGCTGTATAATTGCATCTCTCACATATGTTAGTGTTTTGTGGTAGGAGGAGAGGGCTGTCTGTGTACATGAGGCAGTTGTAACATTGCCTCAGGATACCCAGATTCACCAGCTGGACTGGAGAGTACACCTGAAGTTGCCCTTTGGTCATGCCTGAATAGTAGGGTGAGCTGCTTAGTTGCTTGGTTGGTGAGGGGTGGATAAAGAGCCTTGCCCTGCTGGGCAGTCAAGTGTCGGGGTATATTAGTGCTTGCTATTAGGTCTGAGCAAGTGCTGGACTGTAGGATGCTTTTTCAGTGCTTAGGTTGAGAGTTAGACTAGTTTCAAGTGAAAAACTGAAGGAGACTTAGTGGAGCCAGAAATAATTTAACCCTAGCTAACCGGTGCTGCCTGGCACACAAAACCATGCAATGCATTTTTTAAACTACTAACTTCTGGGCTGGAACTACTCCTCCAGGTACAGAGGGCTGCTCAAAGTTCCCCTCTCTCACAGGTGGACAGAGAAACTTCCCTCTATCCAAGTAAGGTATGGGCAACTCAGAAACGTGTAACACAGCCCTGAATTCAGCACTAGCCTGAAAACTGGACTATACTAGCTTAGAAAGGCGGGAAACAAGACATTTATTTATTTATTTATTTTTTTTAAAAGATAAGGCAAAAACAGTAAAAAGTACACTTAAAACAGCTTTAAACGACTACAAGTGATCAGAAAAGGCTATCGCACTTTAGTGTGCAGCCTACAACAGTTAAACAATTTATTTAAACAATAACTTTTTAAAAGTGCAGGCAGTCAAATAAGTACAATATGTGAAAAAAAAACAAGCTTTTAAATCACAATAAGTGCTGGAAAATCAGCGTTTAGATGGAAAACAGTTAAGTACAGCAAGAAAATACAGAAAACTGATAATCACTCCAAAGTCCCTCTTTTAAGCTAGAAGGCTTATATCAGTTTAAGGCTTTCTAGTGCTTTCCAGTAGGTTACTTACAGGAAAGATGGGAAACAAGCGCAGATGTGGTCTTTTAAACCAGAAAGTTGAAAGAGATGGACAACTTCCCGAATGGTCAATAAACTACAATTCCTGGGCCAAGAACCACTCCTCTTGTGGTAGACAGGCTACCTAGTACTTACCACTCCCACTGATAAGCTAGAAGGCTGCACTCCAACAGTAGGGCTTGGGGGGCTCAGAAGCTTACAAACAGTCCTGGATACAGCAAATCTGTACTGGACTAGACTAGTTATGAGAAAGGTGAGGATCAAGCACAAACATGGGCTTTAAAACCAGAAAGTTGAGAGAAATGGAAAAAAAACTGCCCAAACGGTCAAAAATCTACAATTTCTGGGTCAGAACCACTCCTCTTGTGGTAGATAGGCTACCTAGTGCTTACCACTCCCACTGATAAGCTAGAAGGCTTCCCTCCAACACAGAAAGGCTTGTGGGGCTCAGAAGCTTACCAACAGTCCTGGATACAGCAACTCTGTATCTGGACTAGGCTAGTAACAGGAAAGGTGGGAAACAAGTGCAAGTGCGGCTTTTAAACCAGAAAGTTGAAAGAGATGGGAAAAACTGCCCAAACGGCCAGTAGCTACAATTTCTGGGCCAGAACCACTCCTCTTGTGGTAGATAGGCTACCTAGTGCTTACCACTCCCACTGATAAAGGTTTCCCTCCAACACAGAAAGGCTTGGGGGGCTCAGAAGCTTACAGAGTCCTGGATACAGCAAATCTGTACCTGGACTAGACTAGTTACAGAAAAGGTGGGGAACAAGCGCAAATGCAGGCTTTTAAGCCAGCAAGTTGAAAGAGATGGAAAACTGCCTAAATGGCCAATAAACTACAATTTATGGGCCAAAACCCACTCTTCCCATGGTAAATAGGCTACCTGATGCTTACCACTCCAACTGATAAGCTAGAAGGCTTCCCTCCAACACAAAAAGGCTTGGAGGGCTCAGAAGCTTACAAAGAGCCTTGGATACAGCAAATCTGTACCTGGACTAGACTAGTAACAGGAAAGGCAAGAAACAAGCACAAACACAGGCTTTTGAATCAGAAGGTTGAAAGAGATGGAAGAGCTTCCCAAATGGCCAATAAACTATAATTTATGGGCCAGAAACCTCTTCTCCTGTGGTAGATAGGCTACCTAGTGCTTACCACTCCCACTGGTAAGCTAGAAGGCTCCCCTCTAACACAGAAAGGCTTGGGGGGCTCAGGAGCTTACAAACAGACCTGGATACAGCAAGTCTGTATCTGGACTAGATAAGTTACAGGAAAGGCAGGAAATAAGCTACAAATTTTTTTTTAACAGAAAATCAGCTAAAACAGCAGTAAATGCATTTCAAATGCAGTGAAGGCTAGCACACGTATATCAATATTATGGCAAATACAGTTTAATTAAATGCAATGAAATTAACAAATGACTAAAAAACAAGTGCAGAATGCATTAAATTAGAAGGCTACTAACAAGCAGTAATAAGTGCAGAGTAAGAACAACTGAACAGATAACATTGAAATAGTACATGTTAGATGTACACTTAGTAAAATATTTAACTTGGAAAATACTGCACTTACTGCTTACACAGGCTGTTTTGACTCTTGTTTTCAGTTATACAACACTGGCCTAACATGCTGTGTTCCTTGTTCAGTCATAAATCATCTGATCAGTACTGTTGTACAGAGCATGTGTGAAAACAGTTCTATATTATTGCCTTTACAATGCTGAGCGATATTAACTGGGAATATATTATGCAGTTGGCAAATAAGTAAAGCCAGGTTGGCTAGCATAAACAAGCATTGACTGTTATTTTGTAGGTGGGGAGAAAAGGCATCCACCCCTACGTGAGCCTGTGAGGTATCTCCCATAGGACACATCTGGAGCAGTTGGGGGATGGGGCACATTTGGGATGTTAACTGGCAGGTTTGGCAGCACATGTGGCAGATGATACGCATGCCATTAAAAATTACTTCACAGTTTGAGTTGTACACCTCATGGCTAATGTAGACCCTACATTGCTCCCCATTTCTTGTCATGTGTACATAACTCCAATGTAAGGCACATTATTTTAGGATAATGTAGTATATGTTACAATTGTAGTATTCTTCTGAAAATATACTCAGAAAGTACAGTTTTGTACCTACCATAAATGTAGATGTTCGAGGATCTCCATTGCTGCAGTCCTGACTAATGGAGTCTTTCTTGCCTCAGATGTCAGAATGCAAAAATAAAACACCACCCAAAAACCCCAATCTAAAAAAAAAAGGGGAAGGAGGGAGGAAAATTGAACTGCAGCAATGGAAACATCTACATTTATGGTAGGTACAAAACTACTTTATGTTCGTTGTCTCCCATTGCTGCAGTCTGCAGACATGCCCTGTAAGACTGCAGAATAAAGAGGCAAATGATAATGGTATGTACAGAACTCCAGGTAGCTGCCTCTAGAATGTCTTTAGTTGCTACCCCTCTTAAAAGCAGTAGAGATGGGCCGCAGCCCTAGTAGAATGAGGCCTGATCCCAACTGGAACCTCTTTACCATGATGAGAATAACAAAAAGCAATACAATGGCCAATCCACTTGGAAATAGTTTGTTTGAGACAGCCTTTCCGGGGAAGTCATGCAAGCGAAACAAACAACTGATGAGAACTTCTGAACTCTGTGGTTCTGAACAAATAATATCGTAACTGCCTATGTACATCCAAAGAATGCAAAACTTTTTC
This sequence comes from Protopterus annectens, assembly GCF_019279795.1. Taxonomy (NCBI): domain Eukaryota; kingdom Metazoa; phylum Chordata; order Ceratodontiformes; family Protopteridae; genus Protopterus; species Protopterus annectens. The sequence goes on from NC_056734.1 coordinate 482,736,739, forward strand.
CCCTTCAGTTGGGGGTCAGCATAAAAAGTAGGCAAATGTATAGACTGGTTCAATGCCACATAGAAAACCACTTTAGCAGAAAAGTAGGATTAGTAGTAAGGAAACTCTGTCCTGTGAAAAAAAAAGAAAAGGTTCCACTGCCATGAGAGCCTGTAATTCAGATACCCTTCTAGCAGAAGTAACAGCCAACAAAAAAGCAGTCTTCCAAGACAACAACTTCAAGTCAGTCGTAGCTGCAGGTTCAAAAGGAGGCAGAGTCAGCTTCTCAAAAAAAAAATTAAGATCCCAAGCAGGAAATAAAGCTCCCGTGGGGTCTTATATTCTTGCTCCTCTCTAAGAAATTGTTTAAGCAATGGATGTGAAAATAAAGGAGGGTCACCAGCATAGTGAGCAGAAATAGCTGCAGCATGCACTTTAATAGAAGAAAGACAAACCCTTGTCCAATAACATAGTCAAATATTGCAATGTACAACTCAAATCAGGCAATGTGACCTCAAAGCCTTTAGCTGAACTCCAAAGAAAAAATCTCTTCCATTTATCAGCATAAACTTTTCGAGTACTAGATGCCTGGCTTCCAAAAAGAACATCAAAACTTGTTGAGGTGACATTGAGAAAATGATTGTTTTCTTGAGACAATAAGTGAGCCTCCTGAATTAAACTCCTCAACAGAGGGTTTGTCCCTCCTGACTTTCAACAGGACTTTTGGAAGAAGAGGCAGAGGAGGAAAGGCATAGTGAAGGTTGCTCCAACTGAAGGATAGTGCATCTATTTTCCAGGCTTTGGATGAAACAGCCTTGTGCAAAACAGAGGTAGTTGGAAATTCAGAAGAGAAGAAAACAGATCTATGCTGGAGTTCCCAAGCCATGGTCAACAAACACCTGAGGATCCAACTTCCATTCGTGAGGATCCACCATTTGTCTGCTCAGAACATCTGCTGGCAGAAACTGTGCTCGAAGAGTGATGTGCAGATCCAAAGCAGTTTCCCATAACAGCATTGCTTGTCTGCAATGCTTGTTGATGTACCACATGACAGTTGTGTTGTCTGTTCGAACCAACACCAGTCCCGGGCGAAGCAGATCCTTGAATGCTTTTAAGGCAAATTGAACTGCCAGCATCTCCTTCATATTGATATGCAAGTGAAGCAACTCCGGGGCCAAAGGTCTTGAATCCATTTTCCTTGAAATGAGCACCCCAGGCTGACTCCGAGGTGTCTGTCGTTAATATCTGACTTGCCTCTGGTTGGGTCACAGAGAGTCCCTTGTTTAGGTGACATTCCTGAGCCCACCACACAAATTCCTTCTGGATGCAAGGAAGAATCAATGACAGTGTCCAAATCGGCTGTGTGTGTGTCCAACAAGCTTTTTTTGATACCCATTGTAGCTCCGCATATGCAGTTTGGCATTGGGAAGTACTAGAATGCAAGATGCCATGAACCCCAAGGCTTGAAGGACTGTCCTTGCAGTCAGCCTGGACAGGACTGATAGCTGTAGAAGTACTGGTGAAGATTTCTTTGTTTGTCCGGGGTAAGAAATGCCATCTGAGTCGCTGTATTCAGACTCACACCCAGAAAACACATCTCTCGTGAGGGTACTAGACTGGACTTTATTTCGTTCACAGAATACCCCAGGCATCTGAAAACTGTCATCACACACTGCAGATGTCGAAGTAGGTTGTGCTTGTCTTGAGCCAGTATCAAACAATCGTCCAGATAGGGATAAATCTGAATTAAGCTATTACTGGAGCCAGGACTTAGATAAGCCAAAGGGCAATGCAGAGAACTGATAATGCAAATTCCCAGTCCGAAACCTCAGGAATTTCCTGCAACTGGGCCTGATAGGAATGTGAAGATAGGCCTCCTTGAGATCCAAAGTCACCATCCAGTGATCCCTGCCCAGCATAGCCAACAGCTGTTGCAGTGTTAACATCTTGAATTTCGAAATTTCTAGAAAGGTGTTTAGAATGGATAAATCCAGAATGGGCCTCCAAGTATTTCCTTTCTTTGGCACTAAGAAAAATAAACAAGGAACCTCCTGTATTGCTCCCACCCTGCCCCTTTTTCTGAAGGAACTTCCTGTATTGCTCCCAACTGGAGCAGAGAAGAAATCTGTGCCTGTGCTTCCAATTTTGCTGATGAGGCACATCCGCATACAAAGTGTGAAAATAAAATTTGTAGCCTCGAGTTACAATGTCCAACACCCATTTGTCCTGGGTAACCAAATGCCAATTTCCTGAAAAAGTCCCAGTTTCCGCCCAGAGGAGCTGCCAGCAAAGCAGAGTCCGCAGCCGAAGACACAGGTCATTGGGTCTGCTTCCGAAAGGACTGACCCTTGCCCTCCCCAGCAGAAGGGGTAGAGGAACTCAAAGACCTAGAAGTAACAGGGCCAGGCCAATTCCTATTGAATTTAGGAGGCTGAACCTGTAAAAATTCCTTCACTGTCTGCATAGATTTAGCTTTTTCCTCCATTTTTTCAAAACTAATTCCACAGGAGGGCCAAAAGAACATCAGACTGCAAAGGAGCATCCATAAACGAGCTTTAACATGCTCCGACAAGGACTGATCTTTAAGCCAGGCATGTCTGCGAACAACAGAACTAGTAGCAGCCACCCTGGAAGAAGCTTGTAAAGCATCAAAACCACACTGCAGAGAATGCTTCCCAACCTGGTCTGAAGCATGCACTAAATCCTGAAGCTCCTTACAGTCAACACCTTCAGCTAAAGCATCCACTTTACATTTCAATTGACTTAACAAAAATTCTGATACTTGAGCATATGAAACTGACAATTCAAAGCCCTCATAGCCAAAGTAGAAGAGGTATAGTTTTACCCCCCACCTATCAGGGCCCTAGCATCTTTGTCCAGAGGAACTGGATTCTTAACCACAGAGGCCGGGCCTTGAGAAATAGTTTCAGGATCAGCCCTAGGGCTCTTAAACAAGTATTTGTGAGCAACCCTGTAGTATCTATCTGGTTTAACAGGGGCAGGAGGCAGAGAATCGGGTTAAGGGCAGCCTCAGAAAACACATCCTGAACAACATCCACAGGAGGAATAGCCAGCCAGGCTGTGAGGAGGCAAAAAAAAAATTCTCTCAGCTTTTACGAGAATCAGAATAATCCTGGCCCTCCCATTTGAAATGTTCCCTCATGGAATGCAAAGTTTCAGAGAAAGAAAAATCTTCTGGGGACGCAGAGGAGAAGCATCCTCAGCCTCGAAATCAGAATAGGAGGGAAATCCTGAAGGCTTTCCACAGAGGAACCAGACTCAATGGAAGACTGAACCAAACCAGGCATGGAACCCCTAATTAAAGAAATCAAATCTTCAGCCATCTTCAGCTTCCAGTGCTGGACCCTGGGGGCTGGGGAAGGGAAGGGGGGCAGATGATTTGGACTTAGAATGGCCTTTGCCCTAGGAGGAGAGGGCTAACCCACCTACGAGGGGAGGGAGCCACAGACAACAGAGGAGCCACTGAAGCAGCCAGTGGTTCAACAGGACCGACGTCCCGGCGGGCGCCCCATCCTGCTAACCGCTGTATTAAAAGTAGCACAAAAAAGCGACACCCAAACACGCCCGCGTTTCAGGCCCTAAACTTAAAACCGACAATTCCAGAGAAACGGCACTTGCAAATTCTGCTTCTATACTGACACCACGCTCGTGCCCATGACGGGCCGCCAGATCTCCTTCTTGGTATTCGCGCGATGGGAGGGCAGCGAGTACCCATTAGTCCTAATGTTTACATTTGTCATGTTGTAGCATACCATGCAGTGATGTTTTGAAGATCCTGGAAAGTTATGCCTGTAACATACTAAACATGCCCCCTGATAGTCTGTGAAATGTCCCAGTGACTAGGAATAGCATTTAAACACATAGCATTTAAACACATACCTTCATTACCACTAGAATGGTTTTCTGCACTCGTCTCTGTCTCTTCGAAAATGCTGAGATAGGTCGCTCAGTTTCTCCGGTGTCTGTGTGCCCTGCAAACTTTTCATCTTCTCTGTGTATGGATGTTTCCTGCAGCAGCAGCAGTGTCTTCAGCCTGTATTACAGACAGATGTATTCAAAAAGCAGCAGCTAATAGCAATCTGTCTGTGCAGACTTTGTGTCTGTACTCCAGTATTTTCTCAATCAAGAAAAAAAAAAGAAATGGAGACAACATGAATGCTTTTATATCTTGTTGACTACCTCCACAGGACTGGTTGATTAGCATGCAGTTCAGGTGTGTGTGCTGTAATTAGCATTTCTGAAGCACAGAGTAGGACACATGCAATCAATTATTGATGTACTCCATTATAAAAAAGGCAAATGAGTAACTGGGTAAACTGATGTGGATGAGCGTTATTACATGATTCTAACGCAGATACACATTTCTTCAGATTCCCTATATTTTGACAGAGAAACATTGTACTCCATCAGGTATGTATCCATCTTGTAAACTAAATAATGCATATGCTGGAATGTCCATAGCAAATAAATGTGAAGTAAATCTGTATGCATTTGTTAGAAACATACTCATTACATGGCCTTCGTTTCCAGCAATGTGAGAGCTACAAAGGATGTAGATTAGGCAGAAAGTATAAAGCTGTGTGCTAACTAGGTACATATGTTCCATGGAAAGATCCTTTGACAGTACTTTTAACATTTCCCCATTGTTTGGTTAACAACATTGTTCCTTACCCTGTTATTTAGCTTTTTTTTGATGGGGGGAGATGATGTTCTTCTATGGCACAAACTAGAGTGGACTGTTATGTTGGGTGGGTGACACAGCAACTGTATCTGTTAGGGCACAATCAAGAATATGTTGCCCTTGTTACTCTCTTAGTTTTGTAACCACCCTTGTTATTTACTGGCCACTGTTGAATCTTTACAGTGTAATCCACTATTGAATATTGGGAGCCTTCCATGACTGCATTATCTGTATAACAATGTATTTGTACTTATGTGATTCTTATATGTGTTATGATTATTTTGTCTTACAGTAAATTATATGCCCCCTAGATGTAGGCCACCATTCACTGAGGCTGAAAATGAGCTGATTATAGATGTTCTCAGACAGAAGTTCTGCTGTCAAGAAGGCAGGCAAGAATTGCCAAATGTGCAGAACTTTGGGATGACCTTGTCCAAAATATCAACAGGGTGGGTGGACAGAGTTGCATGTATGAGCAGGTGCATCACAGAGCAACTGATATGATCCATGCAGTGAGGAGGCATGTAGCTGAAGTGGTATGTGATCATCAGGTTACCAGTGGTGGGCCTGCAGCAGAAGTATCCCTGAGTGCCACTGAGGAATTCCTGGCAAATATTGTCACACAGGAAAGCTCCCAGCAGTCTAACAGCCAGTATGTCCTTGACATAGGTGCCACTCCTGCATCTCAAAAGGAGCTTGCAGGTAGGCTTTGTTAGATCAGCAGTAGACTAGGGTTGCCTTCATTGTGTAAAAGTGTAAATAGTTTTAATGTGTGGTAGGTTGCTTTTTTGGTGAGGGGTAATTAAGATTGCTGCAGTGTTCAGGTCTTTTAACTGACAGAGAAAAATTCCTGGCACACATCTCTACACAAGACAGCTCTCAGCAATCCTTTAGCCAATATGTTCTGGATGTGGATGTCACTCCCATATCACATGTGGAGCTGCCAGGTATGCATTGTTACACCATCATTAAATTAGTGCTGCATTCTGTCCTAAGTGTATGCAGTTGGGTCAAGCTGTGTTGGTGTTGGTTGGGGGTATTTCAGATAACTGCAGTTTTATGCTTATTTTAAGGTTGTCAGTCACATTCCTGATAAAATCTATTTGATCATACATATAGATGAGCAAAAGTATTAATCCCTGTTGTACTGTTAAATGTGTGTTGCTGTTGCCATTATATCTTCCTTTACTTTTCCCAGGACCATCAGGAATTCACTAGCCAAGGGATTGTCTGTACTGTATATATATATATATATATATATATATATATATATATATATATATATATATGGAATAATTGCTTGTCTGTACTGTATATATATATATATATATATATATATATATATATATATATATATATATATATATTCCCACATATCTGCTAAAGTGTCCTCTCAGGCCTTTGTATGTATTGCAGTACTGTCTGCATATCTGTCCACTGTACAGATTATTGCTGAATGTCATGATTTTTTACTCGTATTTCTGGCCCGTATTTAAGATAATAGTAATTGACTGGCAGATTATTGACAATTCATTAATTATTGCAAACATTAAATATTATGACACAGATATCACATTCAATCTGCATACTCTTCAAATATGTCATGGTTCATAGGGTCATAGGCTCATAGGCTCATAGATGTGCACTAGGCTAATGGCCCTGGAGCCATTACAAGCCCAGCCCATAGGATTACCTTGGCATCATATCACCTGACCTTGGTGAAGCAAAACCTGTTATTCCATTAACTGAATACGTTTGTAGGAGCAGATTATGTAACATTTGTCCTTATTCTTAAGCCTTTGTCCACCCACTATTTATGGCTTTGTCCACAACTATTGCTGTTAAGTGGTTGATAGTTTTAAATGTCTGTAATAGTGACAGCAGTGTAAATTGCTTAACATATATTGCAGCATAGTACTGCAGGTATTAATGTCGTCCTGTTTTTCTTTTTATCACAAGTCGTCATGGAAGTGGTTCTGTGTCCCCTGCGCCACCTGATATCACTTTCTCATCAGGCTCTAATGATGATGGTGGTCAAAGTGAGGTACAGTCAAAGGTTACAAAGGCTAAATCTGACACAGAAGTTAACATCCAGCACCCCGCCTCAGGATCCCCAGACACAGCCGGTATGCCTACGCATACCCAGTCCACTGAGGCCACAGATATTGGACAGTTGGAGGGCAAGGACAGGGGACCAAGGAAGTGTGGCTACCACAGCTTCAGTGCCTGTTTTCACTGTCTGTAGCTAAACTGTTGACAAGGTGTCACACAGGCGGATTGATAGGGGTGCTCATTGGAGGCCTGCTGTCCCTCCACCGCTTGGTGCAGGTGTCTCTCCATATGTCACTCAACATATGTTTAGGGCCATAATGGAGGAACAGACACATTCACAATGTATCTCCAGGAGAATGCTCAGTGTTCTAGATGCGGCACAGTCTGACATCTGTGACTGCCTCCACCGTGTTGTTGGTACACTGAATCGGTTCAATGACACGTATGAATGGGATGTGTCTGTGAGGGAGTGCAGACTATCTGTTGTGGAACACAGATTGCCTGTGATGGAATGTCTGCTGGGAGGGGTATATCAACCTCATGGGCATAGGTTGGCAACTACATCTGTTGAAAGACAACGTGGCTGTGCCCAATCAATCTCCTGTAGTGGTAGTACATCCACTGCTCCATCAGAGAGTGTGCTGTCCACACCCAGATGTAGCAGGCCATGGGTCATAGTGCTGGGCATTCCTGTTAAGAGAGCATGTCCAGCAGATATCAGTCACCCTCAGGTAGTAGCACACCATCTAACCTTGTGCATTGATGGTGCCAGTGCAACTCCTGGCAGAACCAGTTCTTGTAGTCGGAGGCAAAGACAATGAACTGTCAACTCTACCATGCATGGCTCACAGCTGTCTGACATACATATACATAGGGCTAGCACTGAGCTTAGCTGTGTTCATGCAGACACACACACCAATGTCACACTGAGGGCACCTACTGACACACATGCTACATTTATATGTTCCCTGTTGGCTGCTGCCCTTATTGACTCACACACACACACACACACACACACACACACACACACACACACACACACACACACACACACACACACACACACACACACTCATTAACCTTTTGTGTTAGCCTAGGCCTTCTGCACTCCCACAAACCACCCTGTGCAAGTGATGACTGTGCCACATCCCTGTTGTCTGTCTTTTGGCTTCAGGGATACTAACTCAATGTGTCTGATGCACAGGCTGACTACCTACATTAATATGTATTTTATATCTCCATTTGTGCTATTGGCCTGATAATTGTACCTGTCAGTTATATTGTACTTAGCCATTTAGGCAATTGCTAGCATAATAATTCCTCTGCTTTCTAGCTGATGCTTTTGCAAAGCTTGTGAAGTTAGGCAATGAAATGTGTTTCAATATGTCTAACCTTCTCTTTAAGGACTGTTTACTGCAAACTTATGTGTGCACATCCAAAGTCAACCCATCAGATTCTGAGCTCTGGATTGTATGCACTGCAGGAAAATCTCATCAAGGCAGTAATACGGTTTAATGTTTTGTTTTTTTCATGGACATCACCATAGGTTCCGAGGTTCATAAGCTGCGACAAGGGTATTGGACTGATGGTGTTTAGAAGCAAAGTCATACATCACAATATATTATGCAATGGCAGATATAATGCATGGCTATGATTTTTACAGAAAGGACCCCCTATGTCCATGAGAGAATCAGCAGTGATCCATGGCAGATAACATTTTCACATCAAGTCAGCCAGCCTGTGCTTAAACAGGTTAATGGATGTGCTGTACTTGACATGGATTGGAAGCCTAATACAGAGGACTGACAATCTTTGATAGATGCATGTGTCTCTCCAGCATGTATGTCATAGTGTACAATGAGCTTCCTGGAATAGGTGACTGTAGTCCCATATGACTTAAGGATTTGCAATATGTTCACCCCATTTGGGCCAAAGACAGCCATGTTATGCATACATAATGTTTCTCTAAGCTATATATATATATATATATATATATATATATATATATATATATATATATATTACTGCATACAGTGACATTTACACCATTTTGCCCAAAAAAGACACGTTAGAGACCCACTGATGTTTTATTACTCATAGATGTCTGAGGTCTGTCAATTTGCTGCAGGTGTCTGGGACAATACATATCAAAGGGAGAATTATATTCACTAATAGGGCTAATGATGGATGAGTATAGGGGATTGATAACATTAATTGCCGTCAATGTAATGCCTTTGCTAATTGAATGTAAGATGTAGATTGCCTTCCTCCCCACAGTACACACAGGTTGCAGTCAACATGTGTTCCAAGGTATAGGGATACAGAATCTGGGAATACTGTACCCTGGGTTATTTTTTAATAAGCTGGAACATTTATTACCATGGGGTATGGTGGTGCATGTTTGTGCAGTTGTTATAACACCCAAGGCTTTGTCAGCAGTCATTAGTGGCACACATATGTTTTGCCACACATTTATTTATTTATTGTCTTTTGTTTGCCGGGAAAGTTCACTGGGCTCAGAAGCCCATTTTCGGTGGAGGCCCGGGGAGAAAAGCTCCATACAGTTAATTATAGACATAACATTGTATCAAATTTGAAAATAACAAGAGAGAAGTAACAATAAAACAATATAAGTGGATGTTACAAAGTGAATACACAGGTTAAAGTTTTCTGATTGTAGCAATACAGGAATAACAAAGAAACATGAGAGTGTTGAATGTTAAAGAGTAATTACATAGAACACTTGTGCTTTGGTTGTGACAAATACAAGAAGATGTAGTATTTACAACATTTACAAGAAGATATCATTTTTGGAAGAGAAATAACAGAAAGGGAAAGGAGAGAGAGGGGAGAACAGATTGATGAGGGGGGGATGGGTGAGGAAGGGGAGGCTTAAGTGCTAGAGAGAGTGTCAGGAAGTGTTTTGTAGACATACGGGTAGGTAGTTTTGGGGCAAGTTAGAGTCGGTTGGAGTTAGAAGTTTGCAGTGTTAGACTAGGCTAGAGTATGTATATCTGAATACTTGGGAGAATTAGGTTATGGCGGAGTCAGTAGTGGAACAGTTGCATATCCATTTGGATAGAAAATAAAGGTGTAATTCCTTTTTAAATATAGAATGGTATTGTTGAAAGTGGATAGAGGGAGGGGGGGTTGTTCCAGGCTTTGGTTATTATCCAAGAGTATAGTACTTGTCCTACTGGTAACTTGGGTTTATGAACTTGGAGGAGGAATTTGTTTTCGGATTGTAGGGGCCTAGCAGGGTTATCAAGAGTGATTAGAGAGTTCAGAGCAGGGCAGTCCTGGGGCCTGTATATTAGTTTGTGTATACCTGTAAGCTGTAACAGAAGTAGGTAGTGGGGGAGCTCCAGCCATTGCAATTGTTTGAGGACTAGACAGTGGTGTTCAGAATGGAGATTGTTGGTAGTGAATTTTGCTATCTTATTATACCAAGATTCCAGTTTTGTGAGTAGTGAGGACTGTAGATTTAATAGTAATGGAGTGCCATAGGTTAGTGAGGGTAGGAGGTATGATGAGGCCAGAGGTTGTTTGGTTGGGAGAGAGAGGAATTTACTATGCCGGTACAGAAGTCCAAGTTTTTTTGTGGGTTTTACTTATACAGTTTTGAATGTGAAGGTCAAATTTGAGGTTTTCATCAATTATTACTACCAGTAATTTAGTATGGGTTACTAACTCAATCTTGGTAGAATCAATTGAGTAGATTTCAAGGTTACAGTTGTTGGTAGGGATATTTTTCTTGGGAGGGAATATCATTAGTTTGGATTTTTTTGGATTTAAGGAGGGATGGTTTTTGTGAAGCCATTTTTCAACTGCAGTAAATGATGCTTGGGTGGATTTTTGTGGGCTATCCAGGGTTTTAGCACAGCAGACTATAGTAGAGTCATCTGCGTACTGGATTAGGGACCCATGCTGAATAATATGGTTCAGGTTATTAATTAAGATATTAAACAAGAGAGGACCTAGGACAGATCCCTGAGGTAGCCTTGTTGGATTCTGCAGAAATGGGGAGATGGAGTTATGTCATTTGACTGCATGTTCTTGGTTTGTGAGATAGCTCTTGAACCAGTTAACAGAATGGAGAGTTAGTCCTATAGCAGATAGGTGGGAGAGGAGGAGGGGGTGGGAGAAGGTGTTGAATGCTTTTGATAAGTCCAGAAAAATGGTGACACTATATTACCTGAATCACGAGTTTTGGTGATTTTGTCAAGGAAGGAAATGAGTGCAGTGGATGTGCTATGGCTGGGGTGGAACCCATGTTGTGTAGAGAAAAGGATGTTGATTTTCAGTAGATATTCTAAGAGTTGTTTTTGTACACATTTTTCAAGAATTTTGGAGATAGGGGACAGTATAGCAGTGGGACGATATCAGTGGATGGGCCACCTTTGTGAAGTGGTAAGATGATGGCTTTTTTCCATAAACTGGGGACATAGGCTTCCTGAAGGGATCTATTTATTAGGATGCTTAAAGGGTATGCCACTAAATTGGCAGCGAGTTTTAGAAATTTAGCAGGAATGTTATCTGCTGAGTTTGAGCATGGTTTTAGCTTTAACAATAGTTTTTTAATCAAGGAGGTGGAGATGGGTGAGAGATGAAATTGAGGGTGAGAGGTCTGTTGTGTGCTATTTGATTGAAGAGAGAAGTTGTTGGGAGTAGCATCCTCTGTTTTGTTTTGGACTTTTGATAAGTATATGGCAAACAAGAGGGGAGACAGCACTGATATCTGTTACCACACAGGTAGCAGGTCTGCTGCTTGAGGTGAAGTCTCCCACTTTGGCTGAGTGTTGTTGGTTTGTGATCCCATTTGCAACCCACCTGATAACACAAGATGTGATATTTGCCTTGGTTAGTTTCACATTGATGCTGATTGTTGGATTGCGTTGAAGGGCATGGCCAAGTGAAGATAGAATAAGTGCACAGCTTTGTCTATGTCTCTGCTCACAGTCCTGAAGTTCCCACAGGTTTGGCAGGCACAAGCTACTCTTGAGAACAGCTAACTGGAACAGATCTACTGCTTGGAGGTCACCTATGTCCTTTTGTCTGAGATGCATGCAAATTGCTTTCATTGCCTTACAGCGAAGGCTGAGTATAGTTATGGGTCTATAATTCCACTTGTATGTTGCCTTTCCTCCATTGGGTGGGTGGGAAATAGTCACTGTATTCTATTCAGTGTGGACAACAGCAGTACACAGACTGTGGTTAAATATGGTGCCTAGCGGAGTAGCTCACTTTTTCAGCACATGAAGAACACAGCTAGGAATATCATCTGGTCATCTGGTCCCATGGAGACTGTGCTACTAGTCTTGGAGAGAGAAGTGGTGATGATGCACAAATGTAGTAAGCTTGGTGTTATGAGGGGGGGACACTTTACAGCCACCTGTGTCTGCCAGCAGGTCTGGAATTTACAGTGGGTGAATGTGTGCAATACCATCCAGAATTAGTTCAAAACACATTTGAGTGATATATATCAGTTTGTCGATGTAAATGAAGACAGGCTTATGGTTATCCCTGGATATGTGTCATAAATTATTAGCATAGTTGCTATATGAGGATTTTTCAAGGCATTTCATTTGCTTGGGTACGTGGTAAGTGGCCTTCCAGGACTGTTTTGCACAGGTTGTATTTGTAAATAGCAGCTTCTTTGACTTACTGTAGAATGTAATAATGACAGACATCCACCAGAATGGACTGTATTTCCCACCAGATCTGTCTTTGAGCATATCAGGCACAGCTGTGTATATACATTTGTGTAGATGTGTAGACAAGGCACCAGAGTGTAACTTACTACAGCCGTCAATGTCCTTTGTGGAAACTTGAACTTGGAAGTTTATTATACCATACCTTAGGAGGGTGCAGTTACTGTGGATGCTGTTTTTGAACCTGAGTACTCCTTTAGGGAGTTCATTAGGTATTCTAAATTCTACACATACTGTTTTATGGTTGGATTAATAGTGCAGGCACTACACATGTGTCATTACATTGTTCACTCATATTGTTGAGGAACAGGTCTGACATATTACAGACCCTCGTATGGTGGTGTACTATTTCTTCAATGACATTTCAGTTTGCAAAATCCAGTTATATTTGTGCAGGTGAGTTTGTCCTCCTATAATTATCCAGGTGAGGCATTATATACACCATTAAAAATAATCATGTCAGCTAGGCATGCAAGGGAAACAGAGGGAAATGATAAGAGAGGATGGGAGGTTTGAACCTGGTATCTGCATATAAAATGCTAAAAGGAGGGGTATATGTGATCTGAGTGGTATATTCAGGGGAGTAACCTATAAGGTGTACATTAGAAGGTTCTTCATAAGGTGGATCTGTAGTTCTGTAATTGATTGGTAAGTGGTTTAATTGCTGCTTGTTATGTAACAGAAGGTATGAGAGCTAGTTAGAGCTGTTGAGGATCTGCTCTGCTACATAGCAGCAGCTGATTGTATTGGAAAATAAGTGTATTGACAGTTTTGTATGTATGAGGGCAAAGTGTTAAGGCCTCTGCACAGAAATCAAAACAGAACAGGTAATACAAGGAATCACTGTTAAAGCTCACACTGGGTCTAGAAACACTAACTTTCAAATAGATACTAGACGGGGGCAGAGCCTGAATTGCTAACTGAAAGCAGAAGTATTTTAGAGCTCCATATAACTAGTTAAATAAGACAGGAAAAAATATTATTTTTTTTCTTCAAAGTATAAAATCTTATAGATAAAGGACTAATTTACATAACTAGAAACTTTGGTGACGTTTTACAAATAATTTCCTGTCAAAAAGCTTGGAGATATATTCACTTGTTAAAATGAGCAACTCAAAGAATTCTCACCAGGATGCTGCCCTAAAGAAGGAACTACAACAGATGGCATCTACCCTGCAGGAGTTGTCTTTGAAGATGGATGATTTTAAAGAGAACCTGGAAAATCTTAAAACAAGCAATCAAAAAAAGGCTGACACCCTCAAGGAAATGCTGCAACAACACCAGACAAGGATAACAGGAATAGAGGTTTCTCTAAATGACTTAGAAAGCAGACTTAAGGAAGAGGAAACACAGAAAGAACTGCTTCTTAAACAAAACACTTGGTTGGCTAATAAAGTAGATGACTTGGAAAATAGGGAGAGGAGAAATAACATCAGGATTTTCGGATTACCTGAAGACACAGAAGGCGAGGATATTATTTCCTTTTTATCAAGTTGAATCTCTGACTTTTTAAATTTAAAAGAAGGACTTTCCTTTGGCATTGAAAGGGCACACAGAGCTCTTGGGAAACCTGCCACTAACTCAAACTCTCCTCCTAGGTCAATAATTATCAAATTTCTTTCATACTTGGACAAGGAACTGATTTTAATATCTGCTTGGAGGAAGGCACCTCTAAAATATAAACAGAGCCTGATAAGATTTGATAACGACTATTCATCTAGAATAATGGAACAAAGGAAAAAAGTGTGGCCAAAGATAACGTTTCTGAAACAAAATAACATCAAGGCACAACTTGCATATCCAGCTAAGATAAGAATACTGTATGCCAACGAGATGAGGACTTTTATTGACTTAGAGGAAGCCTCTTCATTTATTAAAACAAATAATGGGATTACTTTACCAGAAGATATGGATTGGATGTCACCTTCTCTCAAGAGAACAAAAGAAACAAATGTCTGGACAGATGTCAAAAAGAAGAAGTAAAGGACTAATACTGTTACAGCCAAATCTCTCAAAGCATCTACTATATGAATTGTTTTAGCATTACTTTAAAGGACCAATTTTACTGCTTAGAATTTTAAAACAAAGGTAACTAACTACTGGAATCTTTATCTATATTTTTTGAAACTAGATAACACATGAGAGTTTTCACATTACTTCAGGTATGTAAAACAGGGTTCTTTCTTTCACAGAAGGAGGGTTATATAGCACATAAAATATTTATATTGTAAATCAACATATATAGTATATGTGTATTTTCTCTTAATTTTCTTTTTTCTTTCTCTCTTCACTCTTTTCTCATTATTTATTTTAACTGCGTCTCCCTTTCTAAATTCTCTCATATTTACTATACTGATATAGTTTGTATATATTTAATAACTCACTATCTATACATAGATAAATAATAGTCTAAAATAATCTAGTTTTAAGGTAGACTAATTGGAATAGTGAACTTAATTGTTATTACAATATTTATTAGGTTAATGATAGTCACTGTTATACTTATTGGGATTGGGGACATGTTCGTGATTAACTCTGAAATGTTCCATTCATGTACATATGTCCTTTGAATTATTTCCTTTTAGTATTAACAAATTCATAAAAAAGGAGGGAAAATGTACTGTTGGTTAAGAGAAATGAAGCTTTCTTCACATTCTATTTGCGTTGCCATAGCAACAGTAAACAAGTGCTGCAGTTTCTAAGGACACTGTGAATCTGCGAAGTGCATTTAGCCTCACAGATAAAAAATAATAAGAAAAATTAATGTTTAGTTATTAAAATGAAAAACAACCTAAACAAGGTACAATAAATACATAATAGGATTATTTGTAAATATTTTATGATTTATCCTCACAGGATTACATATTCCTGGAAACACAACTGAAATGTTCCCAAACTACATGTGCACTGAAATGTAACTGCTTGATTAAAAAGCATTACTCAGTATAACATGATGATTCCACAAGCTGTCTGCACTGTAAAAGTTAAATTTTATATGTTACTTTCCCAAAAAGCGGTAGCGTTGTTGCCTCACAGCAAGAGGTTCTCCCGTTCGATTCTCGGCTGGAGCGCCTTCTGTGTGGAGTCTGCATGTTCTCCCCGCAGTCGAGTGGCATTAAAAAGACATGCGTGAATGGGCATGCCTTCGTTGAAGGTTGGGCATCAGGCTGGCACCTCGGCACCATAAAAATCTACTGCCAATCCTTAGCAGACCGGAGTTCCGTTGTGGTGACCTCTAACCGGGGAAAGCCGAAAGAAGAAGAAGATTTTCCCAAACTACATGTGCACTTAAATGTAGCTGCTTGATTAAAAAGTATTACTCATTTTAACATGCTGATTTCACAAGCTGTCTGCACTGTAAAGGTTACATTTTATCTACTTCTTCTTCTTTCGGCTTTTTCCCGGTTAGGGGTCGCCACAGTGGATCATCTGTCTGCTCATGACTGGCAGTGGGGTTTTACAGTGTTGAGTTGCCAGCCCGGCACCCAACCTTCCACAGAAGGCACACACATGCACGCACTCACACCTAGGGCCAATTTAGAGTGTCCAATCCACCTACTGCATGTCTTTGGGATGTGGGAGGAAACCGGAGCACCCAGAGGAAACCCAA
Organism: Protopterus annectens; assembly: GCF_019279795.1. NCBI lineage: Eukaryota > Metazoa > Chordata > Ceratodontiformes > Protopteridae > Protopterus > Protopterus annectens. The sequence goes on from NC_056734.1 coordinate 482,752,793, forward strand.
GTGACCACAGGGAGGACATGCAGACTCCACACAGAAGACACCCCAGCCAAGAATCAAACCGGAAAACCTCTTGCTGTGAGGCGGCAACACTAACCGCTGCACCACCGTGGCCGCCGTGGTTACATTTTATATGTTACTTAAAATTGTCAGTCTCTAGAGCACATGAAAAGTTACATATTACTTTTTGCAACATGTTATCTTTGCAGTTACCTCACACTCTGTATGAACTCACTTGATAACTGATAGCTATTCATTCAAAATATCAGTTTAAATATTAAATGTTCCCCTGAAATGCTATTGACATTTTGACAAAATATAATCTGAACTGTAAAATGAATGACTTGAAAGAAGTGAAGTAATACATAGATTTCAAAGACAGTTCTTGACACTACAGTTTGTGTCTTTCGGCTTTTCCCGGTTAGGGGTCGCCGCAGCGGAACTCTGGTCCGCTAATGATTGGTAGTGGATTTTTACATACCGGGTTACCAGCCCTGACACACAACCTTCAATGAAGGCATGCCACATTCACATATGCCTCCACACAGAAGACGCTCTAGCCGAGAATCGAACGGGACAATGTCTTGCTATGAGGCGACAATGCTACCGCAGCACCACCACCGCAGTTCTTGACACTACATATATTTTTACTTTTTTCTTGACACTACAGTAAAAGTAAAACTATATATTCACAAGGAAATATTGAAATGTTTTAGTCTTCCAGTTAAAATAGCTTACTGTCAACATTTTGTGATCTCAGAAAGTTTGAAGAGCTAAGGAATTACTATTCTTTGTCTTTATAATGATTATTAGACAGATGTTAGGCTGGCTCTGCTTAGTTTAATGAATTGTGACATATCTTTATGAGGAAAAGTGGACTCAATTATTCACATTGGACTACACATTCCTGGAAACTCAACTGAAATGTCCCCAAATTACTTGTGAATTTAAATGAAACTGCCTGATTAATAAGCATAATTTACTTTAACAACCTGAATCCATAAGCTATCTGCTCTATATATGCTACATTATATATGTCACTTGCATATGACAGTCTCTAGAGCACACGAAAAAAATACATATTTTTGCAACATGCTATGTTTGCACTACCATACATTCTAAACTAACTCAATTGGCAACTGACAAGTTATTTATTTGAAACATCAGTCTAAATATTAATTCTGCCCTTGAAATATTGTTGCCGTTTTGACAAAACAAAACCTGAATTGAAAAAGGAATGATTTGAAGAAGTGAAGTATTGTACAAATTTCAGACAGCTATTGACACTACAATATAAGTAGAAATGTATACATGCAAGAAAAAACTGAAATATTTTATACTTTTAGTTAAAATAGCTTATTGTTAACTTTTTGCTTTATCAGAAAATTTAAAGAGCTAGGAAATTATTTCTAATTTGTCTTTAAAATGTTTACTAAAGTGATGTTAGTCACTCACTTGTTTAATGGATTGTGAGTCATGTACAAGACGGACTACTGAATGTTATTTCTGTTTACCTATGTTTGCTGAATTTCTTTTATTAGTACTGATTTAAAACAAGGGAAAGAAAGCGAAGGGAAATCTCTGTTTATGATCAAGGGAGGATAGGCTTAAGAGTATTCTAACTGCCCCAAGAACTCTCTAAGATGCTCTAAATACTATTTGATTAATACTTAACTAAGGTAAGTCTTGATTACCATATAGGTACCTTCTCATTCATTCTAGACCTGATGTGATTACCCATTCTGGAAGCAGGAGGTGCCCTATGCAGGATGGGAATTGTCAGGGTGATCAAAGTTCATTCCAAGATTCTGCTTTGTAAATCTATAAATATGTAAAAGCAATGCACACTAGATTGTAGGGTGCCTCTACTCTGAGTCAGGATACCACTGATAAGCCATGTATTTTCATAAGTGTAAGTTGAAGTTGGTGAGCTGAAGAGTGGGAAAGTAAAGGAAGACAGTATACCTACAGTAAATTCATATTTCATTGGCAATCACTCATTGTCTCCTGTAGAGTTCTTTTAGTCAAATTAGTTTAGTAATAGTCTATTTGTTGTTGGCTTATTTAGTGTATGCTCCTCTGTTGCATTTAATTTATCCAAAATGACATATCTGACATGTTTGATATCCCTTAAGGTAACTAAATGTTGGATATTTTCTAAGTCAACATAATAATTTTTACACTACTAACATTCCATCCTGACATATAAAATACTATAATATAGAATTTCATAATTCTCCATATATTAATTTAACATATGGAGCTCAGTTGATATTGTTGGTTAAAGATATGAGTGATAATCCACTAGATCTAGATCTATGTTTCTCTATTGGATTAGGAATGACTTTCATTCCATGTTTAATGGAAAATTCATATTCACTTGTATTTGATACTTTAGAATTAATATTTTATAGAAGTACTTTTTTAAAGCCTGACCAGAATTTTACCCTACTTATATTTAAAGAAGAAAGAACATTAAATTACACCCCCAAGTTTACACACATAAAAATAACATCCAATGTTATCAGAGAATATGGTATAACTACTATAATCAATTAAAAAAAAAGAAGAAGCAAAAAGTTTCTTCCAACAATAACTTGAAATGTATTTAACATTCTTATCATTAAATACTAATGGCTTAAATAATGCAAATAAAAGATCAAACATCTAAAATATTTAAATCTAAATAAGGCACAAGTAGTATTTTTCCAGGAAATGCATTTTAATACTAATGATAGCTTTATTTGGAACCCTAAGGACTAGTCTTAGCTCAATCCTCCTATAGAACAAAGACAAAAGGAGTATCAATTCTCTGGAAGAAAAACATAATCACTCCAAAAGTTATTTATAAATATGAAGACAAAGAAGGTCTACTAGCATTTGTTATAATTAAATTTAATAATATAATATGGAACTTAGCTAATCTATATTGGTTCCCAGGAATTGGAACAGGAATGGTTAAAAAACACCTAGATTTTATTTCCAACAATTATAAACAAAATCTTATACTGGGACGAGACTTTAATTGTACACTAGAAGCTTTTGAAACCACCAAGAAGTCTTTTCGGATAGCAACTATTTCAAAATCCTTAAAAATGGATTGATTTATTTCATTTAATTGACACTTTTAAAGTAAAAGATGATAAATCCTTATTATTTTCCCATAAAGACCATAGATTTGGAACACAAACCAGAATAGACAAATTATTCATAGTTCAAGATTTACAAACAAAAATCTTCAGCTTCTCAATAGTTCCATGCCTCTTCTCAGATCATGACTCTCTGATAATGAAGCTCCAAACAGAGTTTAAACCTTTAATCCTTTCAACTAGAATTCCATCATATATCACGAAAATTAAAGAATTCAGACGCTGGATGTTGTCAGAACTACAATTATTTCTTGAAATTAATAATACAATAGAAATCATTAGAGTCATGGTTTGGGACTCATTAAAAGAGTATTTATTTGGTAAGACCCTTAGCTGGTACAAAAACAAAGTTAGAGAGTGGGAATCTGAACCATTAGACTTGCAAACCAGACTCTTGACAGCAAAATCTAAAAAAAAAATCATAATTGTCCAGAAGTCAAAAAAGAAACAGAGGAATTAAATAAAAAAAATATAATGAAATTCTAACACACAAAACTTGTCAAGCCTTGGAAAAATTAAAAATAAACTCATTAGCCACCTCCCCCAGATATCTACATAAGTTATCTACAAGAATTAAAATACAATCTAAGGCAAATAACATTAGTAGAATATATCATGAAAAGAAAGGGAAAAAGTATCAGATATAGGAGACATCCTTGAAGCATTTCGGTTCCATTATATGGAACACTTCAAAAAAAAAAAGATTTAGATACCAATCAAATAAACTTAGATACAAACCTTGTCAATATTTAAAAAATTCCTGAAAACTTAAAACTAGACCTACAAAAACCTATATCCTACAAAGAAATTGTTGACAAGATAAAAGAACATAAATCTAACAAAGCTCCAGGGATAAATGGTATAATAACGGAAATTTACAAACTCTTCCCTTCAACAGTAATCTCCCTTTTTCATAAAACTTTGTTAGAAGTCCAGTCAGAAGCAAAAATACCACCCTCATGGAAATATTCTCTCATAACACCAATTCTAAAAGATAATAAACCATCAGACCTTTGCACCACGTACAGACCTATATCATTACTGAATAATGATTACAAAATATTCATGTCAATCCTAGCTAACATAATGAAAATCCCACTTTCAAAGACAATTAATAATGATCAAACTGGATTTTTATATAACAGGAACACACATGATAATATTAAAAGGATACTTACTCTTATAGATTACATGAATAAAGAAGCTAGAGAAACACTTGTAATCAGATTAGACATAGAAAAAGCCTTTGATTCCCTCAACTGGAAATATCTATTTAAAACTTTAGCATTATTTGAATTTCCTCCTCCCTCTTATTAATAAAAAACATATATATTAATAATTTAGCCTACATTAAATTAGGCCCTTTCACCTCAGAATCTATTGATATAACAAAATGTACTAAACAAGGATGCACCCTTTCTCCTATTTTAGTTGTTTTGGCTATAGAAATACTTGCAGAAATGATACGCAATAATCCAAGAATAAAAGGAATAGAAGTCTATGACCAGTACATATCTAAAATAATTCTTTTTGCCGATTTTATTTTATTAACTCTATCAAACTCCAGAGAGTCATTAGGAGAGCTAGAAGAAGTAATGGAGAAATTTTATAAGATTTCAGGTCTACACTTTAATAGATCAAAATCAAAATTTCTATTTTTAAATAAGAAAAAAGAACTACAAGTTACAGATAAAGAAACAAACAGGCAAAGGGCATTCACCGGACTAGAAGTAATTCAATTTAATGTAAGCACTTTTGAATGTAAAAATTCACAAACTTCCTCAGACAAACACAGTTGTTAACTGACTTAGTTTAAATAACCCTCCACATCAATGACATCATATCCTGTAAAACATTTAAAAATATACTGTCCATTAAATCACAATGTAATCACAAGAACATAATTCATTCTACGTAAGGTTCATTTCACCTTTAACAAAACTTACATTAACATATAAGAATATATAGATATATACAAGTATATTAAAACATATAACAATATTAAAACTAGTATACAGTTGATCATTTAATGTCTATTTAAGGCCTTAAGCTTCAAAATACATTTAATGGAACTGTATTCATTTAAACCAGGATAGGTATAAGCATTAGTTAATACTTGCCACCATAATTCTCCAAGTTCTAACTCCACAGATACTGGCCCACTTCTAATATTAGCGTGTATTTGTTCAATAACCAGAAACAAAAATGAATGCTCAAGACATTCAATAATATGTTTTGCTAAAGCATTGTTTACATCTTTCCTATTAATGCTATATAAATGCTCATATATTCTATTTCTAAATTGCCTATCAGTTTTACCAATATAGAACTGGGGGCAGTTTTGACACTGGGCTAAATATACCACACCAGTGGCATTACAATTATATTTACCCTTAACTCTATATTTATTTCTACCTATGGAAAAACTATTAGTCAATTTAATATGTTTACACATTCTACAATAACCACATTTATACATGCCTCCATCCTTTTGTAAAGGGGGCAATACAGTCTCAACCAAAATTTTAAGGTTCCGTCCCCTTTTATAAACAAGTTGAGGCATATCTGGTATCTTGTTTCTAATAAAGGTGTCCTCATTCAACACCACCCAGTTCTTGTATAGAATACCCCGCACAATTTCAGCCTCAATACAAAAAGATGTAATAAAATACAATGAGGCATTAGATGTATTACCTTCATTAGATATAGTATTCATATTAGAGGAATTCAAATTGGGACCCCCAATACCACAGTCATTAGTATTAACACCATTAATGACTTCAATTCTACCAAGAATGGGTTTAAACCAACCATTATTACATTTATTACTAACTCCGATATAAGGTTGTCAATCAAGGTAGATGGGTATCCCCTTGCTATAAACATTGTTTTAAGTAGATAACATTCATCCCAAAAATCATCCTCTAAGGTGGTCATTCGGGCCGCTCTAACCAGTTGGCCTTTAATAACAGCACGTTTCTGATAATGGGGATGAGCACTACTGAAGTGAAGAAAACTATTAGAATATGTTGGCTTACAGTAGATTTTTGAATGATATCTGAACGTTATTAAATTCATAGGTAAAACTCAAAAATGAAGTAAGATTAGATAATATAGGGACAAATTCCACAGCCTCACTTTCATCACCTTTAAATAAAACAAAAAAATCATCCAAATAACATGTGTACCAGCAGACAAATTATTTAAAGATGTCAAGTTTAAACAGAATCTCATTTTCCCAGTATGCCATAATGGTATTTGCAAAGCTCCCCCCACAGGGGGAACCCATGGTAACACCGGATTTTTGATGATAAAAATTGCCTTTAAACAAAATATAATTATTAGAGAGCACAATATCCAGTAAATATTCTATTAAGTTAATTTCATGACCTGAAACACCTTGCTTAAACAAAACTCGCAAACCCATTCGATGCCTAATTTCTGAGGAATAACAGTATAAAGGTCAAGGACATCGATGGTTAAAAAATTAATTTGTTCATCAAATCTTAAGCCATTTATTGCTTCAAAAAAACTCCATGAATCCCGAGATATTTGTGGTTGATTCTCCAAATATTTTTTAAGTTTAGAATCAACCAATTTAGCACACCCATAAGTTATACTGTTACGTCTGTCCACAATCAGGTGAAAAGGTGGTTTACTCAAGTTTTTGTGGATTTTAGGCAATCCAAAAATAACTGGTGTAATGGGTGAGGGCATAGTCAAATAATTAAAGGTTTCTAAATCAGTCATATGATCAATAAATAAATCCTTAATCAAAACTCTAATACATTGATAAGCCCCATTCAATTAATTCAATGAAACCTTAGCATAGGTATCGGTGTTAAGATATTTTCTTCATAAAGTTTATCACTCATTAAAACAAGCCCACCACCCTTATCCAGTTTTAATACTCTAATTCTTTCATCTCTTAATAATTTTAATGCTTTTAATTAATTATCAGAGATGTTATTTCCACTAGTCTCCCTACCTTTAACACCCATAACTGATAAATTACGTGAATCCAATTCACATAATTTTTCAAAAAATCTAATGGTGTTATGCAAAGGGGGATTAAAAATACTGGAAATATGTACATCATAATTCAGACTAGACATATTCCCAAGAAGACACAATAAGTTCAAATTACGTATGAAAACTTTCAGATCTAAAATGGTGTCCGCCACATTCATATGCTTGGCTGGTACAAAAGATAACCCTTTGGACAATACATTAATAAGTTCAGGAAATACTTCAAATTCAGTAAAATTATATATTCTAAAATCACCAAATGTATTCAATAAAATACGTGGATATACAGTTTCAGTCATTTCTGGTGGATCAATACACGAGGATATGTAATTTCAGTCAATCCTAATGGATTCAATACGCTGAGGCTAATTGTTATCTGTGGCGATGATTGTTCTTCCTCGGTTGCCAGTACCTGCCCTTGTGGGGTCCCGTAAAACTGCCCTGTACAGACTTGTTGTTGTGAAAACCCGTATTATGGATGGTATTAGTCTGCACCCCCTGTTGATTTTGCAGCCTTTCACTGTGACACGGAGAAGGGGGAATGGTATTATTCACATCTCCAGTAAGGTCAATATCAGCAGTAATGTTATTCAAGACATCAGAACTAGCCAAAGCTTCACCTTCCCCAACATTAAGCAATTCACCACTAGTTCTCAAATTGGTGTTAAGGGGAGGTAAGGGGTAAGCTGTACATCGTTTTTAATCCCTCATATCATGTGCCAACTTTTTATTTTTTGTGGCTTTTAGTCTCTCCAAGGTTTGTTCAATGCTAATAAATATACGTGAAAAGTCATATTTGTACCTAGGAAAGTCACCGTCCCCTTTAATAGCTTTTGCGAGTTCCAACAAATCATTTCTCAGTAACAAAATGTGTGCATTATAGTCTTTTATCATCAGTTCAAGAAATTCACAGTCTTGTTTATCAAACAAAACCAAGAGGTCTTTATGAAACTGGGAACCACGTTCTAAACCTACGGGAAAATGCCATTGTTGTAATCCCTTCGGGATGTGACCCCTCTCAATACACGTACGTAAATAAACTGTTTCCAATTGAAGTTTCTTAAGTTTAAATAACTTATTATCAAAAGTTTTTAAATTACTTACAATATCCACAGTGTTAGTTCGATTGTTAGCAGTCATAGCTGAAATACTAGCTACTGCTTCGCTGTAAGTTAAAACAATTGGTTTATTGATGCACTCAGTCAACAAAGGCAGGTTAAATTGAACATTGTTATTATTCTGAACACTCGTACCTTCATTGTTTTGAACCAGAGTATTAAGTCCATTCAACCTCTGGTTAGTCCCCGGTAAAGCTGCTGATGTGGAAGGTAAACCTCTATTTCCATGCAATAATGCACTACTGTTGGCGTCCCCATTTGGGTTAACTTGCCAACCAGAACTGCCAATACTTGCTGCTATACCACTAAGGCCATCAACTTTGGCATTTAAATCATCCATTCATGCATTCAGCTTCTGAATAAGCAAACTTAAATTGCCCATAAGATGGTCTCCGTCACCACCCTGCACATCCATTCTCTCTTGAGAGAAAAGCAATTGCGAGTCTGGTTCAAACCTACTTGCCCTAAATAAAAACTCTTTTTCACAAAACAAACAAAATAACTTAAAGAAAGAAACAGGCAAAGGGCATTCACCGGACTAGAACTAATTGTGGAAATTGAACCTCTACCTAAGTGTAGAAACAACAGAACACCGTTTTTAATGCAAATGACACTACACAAGTCTGTTTTTAACAATACTGCATGTGAACTTATAGTAGATGACATCATCAAAGATGTAGGGAACACCAGCTTGGGAGGCCTGCATAGGCACATTGCTCCTTAGTGTCATCTGAGGCTAGTACACTAACAGTAGTATGCTGTTTGGAAGCCATAGCTGTGTAACAACACAAGCCCTTTTTTGAGCATATTTGGATGTTTGACTTTGGCAGTACAAGACTGTGAGCACAACTATATGGCTGTGTCCATAAGGGACCACACAACACTATATATTGCACATTTGTTTTGTGTTAGATATATGTCTTGTACAGTTAAGCAGATCCCATGGTTGTACTTATTGTTGTTGAGGTTGGTTGTGAGAAAACACATGGATGGTTATTAAGTTTCTGTACAGAAAGGTATACTGTGCCCTCAGTTTGTAATGTTTCCACATGTAGTCTTAGGTCACACAAAGCATCTGGGAAATATAGAACAGTAAGAACACAGATCTATGTATGTGATTTAATAGTTAGCATACCTCTCAACCTCTTACAGCAAGAAATCTGTACAAAGTCATAATTAATGTAGGAATAAAGTGACAAAAAGGGTAGATGTTTAAATATTGGTTTTACAAACCTAGAATGTTGATAGAATAACAGGTTTTGCATTAGCATGAATTTTCTGAAGGGTATGACATCCACAAATCAAATGTATGTCATTATTTTCTGACTTTATTCTCAATGATTTAACAATAAGTTTGTAGAAACCAACATTTTATGGGGAACACACTGCAAATAGTATGTAAAATATGGATATTCTTCATAAATCTGGACAGCTGAGAGCTATGATAGTCACAACAAAATGCAATGATTATTGTGCTACGTGTACACGCATGTGCATTTCCATCTTGTACCTGTTTGTGTGTAGGTAAGCAGTGCAAAAACCCAAGGTGCATTGCTAACATCCAGCCTTCCTATTATGTAATGTAAACGTCCTACTGCAGCCCACTCCTATCACTACTCCAGGCTATGATTTTACAATTGCTATGGGCAATAACTGAATGTATCCAGCGTCTGATATTGCCAGTGTCACCTAACTGTTATCTACTTATTTCCTTTTTTGCAGTTTTGCACCCCGCGCAAAATATTTAAGCATTATTAAAACTGGTTTCTGGAAGTGACACATCTTGCAAATGTGTACTAAAAATATACAGATGGAAACATAATGGGATGCAGAGTCAGTCTGTAAAGAAAACTAACTATTGCAAAAACACCTCCTAAACTTCAATTTACATCAGGATCCGAACTTTCAACACCATTAAAGCTTTGTCAAGCAGGATGGCTGCCTTAGTCCTCTTGGTCACAGAAGCAGCTTTCCAGAACTGGAGTCATTCTTCACAGAACCACATTCATAAAAATGTATACTTCTATCAAACCATGCACTGTATATTGTACAAGTACATCTGTGACTTATATTTGAACATAGACCAGTTCATAGACACAACTCCTGTCATAATTATGATTACAAATATACATTTCTCTGTCTTACAATCCTGTTTTTGTGAGTAGGGGAAAATAACACATTGACTGTTAGGATAGAAACTAGTCTGAAGTCAGAAACTGCAATGGACTAGACTCACTTACAAACTTCTGTCTTGCAAGATATAACAGTACTCAGCTGTGGCTGGACTGTGTGAGTGTTTCATGCCTGATGCATTACATATGGTAACATGGTCATAATATAAGTGTGTGTACTCACATGTTAACTTAAGTTATCTACAAAAGCCTCACTATATATTTGCATACTGTAACAACGTAAGACATGTACAAGGATATGTCATAATAGTCTTCAACACTACAATCTAGGTTCAGGCCTTGCCTTGCAATGCAGCAGTTGACACAGCATTAGCTCAGTGTTGACTCTGTCTATTGCAAGCAGTACATAGCCAATATATGTATAGATAAAGGTTGTGTGAGTTGCTGGCATCAATTATAATATATGTACGTGAGTATGAGGAAGGTATTAGACCCTAGGGGGTCAGTGAATGTGCTATGTGTTGTCTCTTAGCCAAAGCAAAGGCATACTGAGCACACCTATGTCTATGTACAGGGACAGCAGGTGGGGGTTTCCCCTCCGAGTCCTCCTGTGACTGTGGCTGTGGTGATCTAGGCATTGGTGGGGAGATGTGTGTCTGTTTCCCTTGCTGATCCTGCTGCAGCTGTTTCCGCAGGATCTGATTGTGTAGCATAGCACAAACTGTAAATATTTGGGTACATGTGTGTAGAGTATACTACAAGGCAACACTGGATATATCTAGACACTGGAACCGTGACTTCAGAATCCCAAACACATGCTCTATGATGTTCCTAGTTTGAGTATGTGTTTCATTATGGTGTTTTTCCATGGGTATGTGTGCATTTCTGATGGGTGTCATCATCCACGGTTCCAAGGCATAGCCAGCATCTCCCAGTAAATACCTAACAGTTGTCAACACAGGAGTACTCAAGCATAGGTCACTAACTAGAGGGAATTTGTAGAGAGCAGTTGCATCAGGTTTGTGCAATGCCACAAGTTCTCAACAATATTGATTGAATGCATTCAGTTTCTATTTTTGGATGTCTAGCTCATATCTGGTACAACAGTGGTCTGCTCTCACAAATAAGGAGTACATAATCATTGCTGCTTGTGTGAAGTGGCACACTGCACATGCATGTGCAAAAGACCCCATAAAATAACAACAAAGTTACCTGACACAACGCTCTGATGTCATCAACATTCGTAGAAAACATAAACACCATGTAGGGGGTATTACTGTACCTGTTGCAACAATACATCATACCCATCTTTTAAATTGCATCTGTAGTATTCATTTTCAAATGTTTAGTGCATAGTGGTGTCATGAAAGGAGATACTGCCAGCCCAGCTATCTGGAATTTTATAAATAATTAAATGTCATTTGTGAATATCAACATGATTCATATGCTTGTGTTGCAAATGTATTAGAACTGTATGTCATATAAGATGGTTTGTACAGATATGTGTGCTGAAGAGGTATTTTACAAAGTGCTGTTTAAAGATGTAACCACAGTGTACCTACTGAATAAGAACAGAAATGTATCTGCACTATTGTAACTGTTTATATGTATGTATTTTAATAAAGAAAACTGGAAGACAAAGAGGCTAACTTCAGAAAAATAGCTGAAATTAAATTAATGTATGGCCACATAATAAAAGTATGTTATCTTTTAGTTTCAGTGCAGTAAGAGATGCAATGTCTAGAACTAGAGGCTTTCTGTATTCTCTTGGAAGTGTTTTATTGTTTGATGACTTCCACTATTTGCCAAAGATCTGAGGTCTATGTATTTTCACAGGTAGATGTTAAATGTTACCAGCTGTATCAATGGTTGTTTTTCGCCTGGGATAGAGTCAGATGAGAAGAAATTATGTCATTCTGGAAGCTATCAAGCAGTAATATTTAAGACATATTAATTTAAGAACTCCGAGAGTGAGTAGTCTGTATTTTGCCTTTGACCTGACAACATCAAGATCCACTCACCACATCTGCCTTGCTCTCAAGTAAGTTATTAGGGTACAGTATTTCTCTTAGATACAGTCAGGAATATAGCAACGCTTAATTTAGATGTTTTTATTTATTTATTTTAGACTGTCCTGCAATGATGTTTCAAATATTTCCTGTAATTTTGAACTCTGATGTTACTGTGATTATATATTGAGTATTTTCTTGTTCTTTTATTGTTTATTATTAAATATATTTAAATCTTTCATTGCTGCTGATTAACATATTTAAGTTCTAAGAGTACTTGCATATTTATTTGTTGACACTGTGTAGGCCACTCTGAGTAGCCTTGTTCCTGGTCAAACTGCCATTTGTATTAACAGTAACATTACACAATAAGATTGGACACCCTTTGTTAAGGGCCTTAAAGTAACTAATAAGGAGTGACTGTTGGCAGGAGTGACTGTTGGCAGGGAAAACTATCTTATAGTCTGGGCAGAAGGAGGCATAGCTAGTAAACCTGCGCCAGCCTTTCCCAGGTGTGTGTGTGTGTGTGTGTGTGTGTGTGTGTGTGTGTGTGTGTGTAGAAATCAAACCTCAAAGAGTGTGTGTGTCAGCTACTTGGTAGGGACACGAAGCACTGGTTGGACAGAGAGGGTACTGGAGTTCTTGGCTTGGTCACTAAGCTGAGATCTCACTCAATTCTATAGCTGTGCTAGTGGGGAGTCTTATTGGGATCTGGAGAAAGATGGAAAAACCAGCCTCAGACTGACTGTAGTCTCTGAATATTCTTAAGGGAAATTGTAATTGATGCAGAGAGCTGCATTTGGAAGTACTGTGTGTGTAACTTGTCATCCTCCCAATGTATGTTCCCCACTGGTGTTAGTGGTGAGGATTGAGACTCCTTAATTACCGGTTCAGTGGTGGGGAGTCACATGATGCACCTGGCAAAACTATGCTAAAATAAAACTTAAAAATGTTATAGTGATCTGATATACCACCCTGATTCGTTTGGACATCCTTGGCCATTAAATGAGTGTTTTTAGATTTTCATGGTCATTCTGTCCATATTCATGACTTCTACATGCCCTTGCTTCTGTGTAGGCTCCTGTACATGGACTTCCAACACGGACACGGAACCTACACAGTTGTACGTAGGGTTGTTGTATCACTCCACCCTGTTGGTTAGCTTCATTAGCATACATTTCAGCTACTTATGCTGAAATTTGTGTCTCATGAAACTTTCTGTTGATGCGTGTAAATGTGCATGATTGCATGCCACTACATGGACTTTACTGAGTTTAAAACTTGCTGACTCCATGTTCACATCTTGCTGTGATGTGAACACAGAAAAAATGACTATGTAAGTTTTACTGAATTTGCACCAGTCTCACTAAGAAGTAACTCCTCCCTCCTTCTGAAAGTGGTCACAGAAAACAAACTAAACCAATCTATTTATCCACCAGTGTCCTTCCCAAACCATACTATAAAGGGAGGATATGTTCTGCACATACTAAATATCCATAAACAGCTATGTTTCCTACTTCACAGAGGAAAAACTGTAAGAAAAGAATCCCAAATGTTTTTGCCTTTTCTCTCTCCAGGCTGCATTGAGGGGTTCATAGGTTCATAGGTAGGTACTAGGCTATCAGCCCTGGGGCCTATATAAGCCTAGCCAAAAAGTTTCCCTGGCTTTCGCCACCCAAAAAAAATATTTTCATGTGCCTCTGTCAAGCAGTGCCACAGAAGTGATCCCTGGGGTGAATTTTCTATTTCCCATCCAGTCGTCAAGGTTTTTCTTAAAGAGGGCCAATGAGGAGCTTTGCTTGACCTGAATGGGTAGTTTCTTCCAGAGTATGTGAAGTCTCTGGGACAGGAATCTATCCCTCCAGCATGTTCTGTTTATTGTGGTGACAAGGTTTACTTCCCTGGACCATGTGGTTTGGAGAGATTGGGATTTCATTAAGTTTAGTATGTCCAACAACTCTGGGTTTGACATAGCTTTGTATGTTAGGCAGAGATCACCTCTGAGTAAGCAATATGTGACTTAGTCGAGCTGGAGCTTTTTGAGACAGTTTGTGTATGGCATCTGTTTGAAGCCAGTAATCCTCTTAGTGAGGTATTTCTGTGGCCTTTCCAATTGTTGCAGGTGTCTTGTGAGATACATGCCAAACGGGGCATTGTACTCTATAATGGGTCTGATGAGAGATGAGTAGAGAGGAACAATGACCTCCTTTTTTCTAGAGGAGAACCCTTTTGTGATGAGGTGTGCCACATAGAAGGATTTCCTGACTACTGTGGCAATGTGGTTATCAAAGGAGAGACTACTGTCCACCTGTGTCCCGAGGTCTCTTATCACACTTTCAGTGTTTAGTGAGCTACCGCCTATGTGGTAGTTCATGGATACTGAGTTTTTCCCAAAGGGGATGACAGTGCACTTCTTGGCATTGAGCTTGAGGCCATGACTTTGACACCAAGCATCTGTCTCTGTGAGACCCTTTTTGTAGAATGTCTACATCATTAGGCGATTCTATTATGGCTCCCAGTTTGCAGTCATCTGCAAATTTTGTTAGCCAAAGACTTTCTGTGTTGGCCTGCACTTCAGAGAAGTAGATGCCGAACAGGAGAGGTCCCAGGACCAAACCCTGTGGTACTCCACTTGCACTGGTCTGAGGTCGGACTTGGAGTCGGCTACTTTTACTGTGTGGGTTCTGTCAGTGAACCAGTAGGCCTCCCATCTTGTGACATAGGGATTTATGCGAGTTGGGGGTGGTATCGAAAGCTTTGCCCTCGTCTATGGCTCTAGTGACTGCTTCAAAGAAGTCAATCAGGTTTTGTAGACATGATCTACCTTTTAAAAACCCAGACTGAGTGCGGTCCAGGGTTTGGAGGTTACCTATGTCTTTGTTTATAAGCTCCAAGATGATATGTTCCATGGCCTTGCAGACCAGGCTCATCAGGCTAATGGGGCAGTAGTTTCCGGGGTCCATGGTGGCAGCCCCTTTGTGGAGTGGAATAACCATTGCTGTGCTCCATTCAGTAGGTACATAGCCTGAGGTGAGGCTATGATTGAACATGGTACTTAGGTGGGGTGCCAGTTCATTCTGTATTTCATGCAGTACGCAGCCTGGGATGTTGTCTGGTTTCATGGATGCTGTGTTCTTGGCTTTGGAGAGTGCGGTCTTTACTTGTTCATCCATAATTACAGGGACTTTGCATTCTTCCAGTATTAAGATGGTCCCTTTGGAGGGTGAGAGGGGGGTAAAGTTAGCACTGGACCTATCTGCCAGGATGTTGGCAATATCGGTTGGTTCTGTATATTTAGTCCCATTGTGCTGTAGCTCAGAGCAGATCTGAGTGTTGCCATTGAGATTCTTGACATAGCTGTAGAATGTTTTGTGGTTGTCTTTGGAATCAGTGGCAATTTTATTTTCATAACTGGCTTTGGAGGATTTTATGAGGTATCTCAGCTTCTTGCTCAGGCTGACCTGGGAGTTCCTCCAATCTTGGGATTTTACTCTTTTTTTGCAACAGCTTCATCCTTCTGTTGTAGAGTTTGTTTATGGTAGGGGACCACCAGATTGGCTTCCTTTTTTGGAGGATAGCATCTTGGCTCTGTTGGGGATGGCATGATCCATGCACTCGTGTATGTGCTTATACAGTGCATTAGCATACGATTCAGTAGTCATACTTCTATTTTCCATCTGCATGGGTGTCGTGAAGTTTGCCACTTCTGTCTTAAGAAGCATGAAGTTGGCTTTGGAGTAGTTTTTGATGGTGGTTTCCTTAATGTGGGGTGGGGGTGGGATATGAATGTCTAGGGTGATTAGCTTGTGGTCAGATCTGACCAGTGAGGAGTTGACCTCTAATGTGGAATATCAGTTACCCATACTGGTAATGACCAGGTCCAGGATATTGCTGCCCTGGTGGGGTGTGGACAAGCTGATCCAAAGTGTTGGAATTTATGAATTCCAGAAAACTTTAAGCGAATGAGTTGATACATGAGTAGTTTTCCCAGTTGATGGTGGGGTAGTTGAAATCACCCATAATTAAGGTATTGGGTTGTACCTTAATATTTTCCAGTTTCTTAAGAAATAAAGAGTGGGAATCCTGGGGCATAGTGGGGATCTGTAACAAGTTACAACCTGGATTGCAGTCTTGCCCACTGTTAGTTGCACTTGGATAATTTTGGATGCATTATGCTGAGCAACTAGCCTGGAGGTGTGGATATCCTTAATGAATATGGACGCACCTCCACCTTTAGTGTTTTGGTCCAGGTTAGGTGGACTCTTAGGGTCTCTAAAATAACCCTCTCCAGATTGTAAATCTTCTGCATATTCCTCTAGAAATAAGTTATTTCCTTCTAAACTGAATGCACATTTCACCAGGCCAGTATCAGCTTCTATAGCATTCGTTAGGATTTCTTCAGTAGATGAAATTTGTGCAGTAGCTACATGGTCCACATTGCATACCTTTATCAGACAAGTTAGATATGATTTCTAGATCCAGTGCCTCTGTTGGAGCTACTGTCCTTAGGTGTATCCTGTCATGATTCCACATGGGAGAAGCAGGTAACTTGGGACTCTGCCCTAAAAGTCAGAGGTGACTGTACAGGATGAAATATAATATAGAAGTCATGTAATTACCACGATACAGTATCCTTTTCATTCCTAGTCCATCCGTTTCAATATCCCACCTACCATCTCCTTCCAAATGTTCACATCCTTCTGGAGGGACCTGGTAGACTTGTTTGAAGCCCTTCTGAATCTCAGTCAGTCTTTCCAGTTTCTCTCACTTATTAGGGTTACTCTTGCAGTCTTTTTTGGGTATGCAGCAAACTCAGTCAGAGGGAAGAGTGCAGACAGGTGCATTGTGTAAATTACTGTTTGAAGAAGCTTGAGACTAGGAGCACTTGTGAGACTGCCAGATCGGATTAGACAAGTGGATGTATTCCCAATAGTAAATTTAGATGCATTAGGTTTAAAAAGAATCCAGTGGTATGGTGAGTACATAACTTCCATTATCCTTTCATGGCCCAGCATAGAAAAACCATTCAGTATGGTTGCCCTAATCTGAGTGCACCCTCCAACCATGGGAGAGGTAAGCAGGCCACACCCTTTCACTCTTTCCCTCCTTGCCTGGTTCCTCCAGTTCTGGGGTGTCTAATATAACCCCAGTTGCCTAAGTCATAGCCAGGACTCCAACTTTCTGCACCATGGAACTAGGCCCTATAGGGTTACAGTAAGCCTGTTTCCTGCTATAGCTATACTTGAGTCTTTTTTCACTTGGTGGTGAACTGTTCTTGATTATTCTAATGATTCCCTATTTCCCAGCCCTCCAGGTAAGAAGCATAACTAGGGTGTGGCAAAAGGGACAGTACCCCAGGAACAAGATGTTAGGGGTGCAATAGGCAGATGCCAATATGTCACTAGTGCATTCATTTCTGTACCAGCATTTCTGAATGGTGGTATTGTGGTCAGGACTGAAATGCATGTTTCAGCGCTGCATGTGTGGTGTAACTTGCAAGCAAGCAGTTTACTATAGTTTTTCATAGCAGAAGACTTTTTTCTTTGCTTCTCTAGTTGGGGGGGGGGTTCGTCAGATATGTCAGATCTGGGAGCAGCACTGGGCACTAGGTGAAGCAGTTATGGTCCTGCTGCAGGTAATTTTTTGTGTTACTATTGCATACATTCACAGATGATATGCACATTCTACCATAATTTCCTATATTCCCAGTTTATGATGGAGAATATTGAACACTTTCTTCATTCCTTTTAAGTTTTGTCATGCTTTTTTCTGCATTTGGTATTGTATTTTGTTATATTAGTTCATTGCAGAGCAAGTTTCTGACCTTGCTTAGTTTCCTCTGCTTTTATACTATTGATTTTCCCATATGACATGCTTTAGATGGCTTCCTCCTATTTGCATACTATTTAGACCCATTTGGCATTTCACACATCAACCTCTTTGCCATCCTCTTTTTCCACTCTAAATAAACATTTCTAAAATTGGCACTAGCATACATGTACTAGGTAAGCAGCATTCATAATGAATGCCAGAAATACATCAAAAATGTAGGCGAGTAGCCAGGGTGTTTGGAACTTTACACCATCTTCTAAACTGTTGTTCTTTATGTTTTATAGGGTGTTATCTTCCCTTACACATGCAAATATGCACACACACACACACACACACACACACACACACACACACACACACACACACACACACACACACACACACACACAGACACACACACATTTATGTACTCACATATAGGCTCTATCATTTTTCTTGTGGCTCTGTTTATGACTAGTTATACTGGGCCATTAGCAAATATTTTTATTTGGAATCTGGTATGGAATCAATGCCATTGTCTATAATACGCTGTTAGTAATTATAATTTTAACAAAATTTTCTATAGCATAAGGTGTCAACTATTTGCTGAAAAAGCACAATAAATTGCAACAAATGTATTGTGTCTTTTGTGATCTACACCCACTGGTGTAGCATAAGTGTGTGGGCATCACATTTAGTAAAACAGACGTGGTAATTCTTCCACCCACTCATGGAAAACATGAGTGCCACCATAATCACAACAAAAATCCTCCCATTTTCCATATAAACATTCTGTTTTTATCATTATTTCATTGTAAGGATAATTTGAAATTTAGTATTTGCCATATATGATGGAGACAATTCACCCTCATTGCAGATATGTTTAGATATGCAGGTACATGTTGCAGTCCTGAACCCAGAGGTAATTTAAGTCAATAATTCTGAAAATGAAATATGACAATATGAGAGTCACTATATCTGTACTAATTTAATGGCCCATCCTATGGGTGGGGTGCCTTTATAAATCCACTAGGTCCTTTTGGGTTTATGTACCACCCTATCCTTTGACAGGAGTCACTTAATTTGGAAATGCACTGTGCTCAATACTTTATTTTCTGTTTAACATAAACTCAGTCAGTCACCTTACAGACTTAAGACTAAGTGCAGACAGCAATCTTGTTCTCTGGCTAACACTCCATTCAAACAAGGTAAGTATCCCTGAAATTTTTAAAGCAAAACTTGGGATTAAATGAGTAGAGCAACTGTTTATATCCTTTTTTTGCCTTGATGCTGTCATGAAAATTCCATTAATTTTCTTAGTTTTCAACTGCTTTCTATGAAAAAAAATGATAACATTTGATAGTCTGTAAATTATGTATATAAAACCAGAATATGCCTGCTCTCTCACTGTTCAACCTACAACATATGTTCTTATACTATCAGGTAACCCTTTTCCTATGATTTGCTGGGAGTTGCAGCAAGTTTTGATGTTAAATAGAAACTGCTTCTTTACAACATTTAGTGCTAGTTCTTCTGTAGGAATCAAACAATTAAGTAGTAAGACACAATGAGGTGCAGTTTAGGGTATGATAAGAAGTTGCCCCTGATGTGCAATAAGACAAGAAGTACTTGCCCTGAGTGCCTTTAGCACAAAAGTTGTGGTTTATTGGATCATGCACTATACCTCAAGGTGTTTATTCTATTTATAAAAAATTAATGTTGTATTCATTTGATGATGTTTGTTTGTGTGTTTGTGCATTTTATCCCTTTTAATTTTAAGACTGTCTGTGAGTAAAATAACTCCTTTTGTATTTTTAATGCTGTGTATTCTTGTTAAATGAATAAATGTGTATCACTTATAGAACTACCATTTTCATCCCCTTCTAGACCCAACACCCTTCCTTTTCTATATCTAGTTACAGTTCATATTTCTAAGGAGCTGAAATTAATTCTAGCAAGCAATGGCCACAGTATATAGGAATTACAGAGGACACACACACACACACACACACACACACACACACACACACACACACACAAGAGTGCGCACACATACAGACAGACTCGGACACAGACACATACACACACACACACACACACACACACACACACACACACACACACACACACACACACACACACACACACACACACAGCTTTGTAATACATTACTGAACAACATGCTCCTTTCCATTTAACAACCTTAATATTTGCAGAGGTTTGTGCCATCACATAGTACTTTGTACTTAATGATGCATTACTCCATATGCATCTGCATTCACCCTACTAACAAGACTGATATCCAGCCTGACGTAAAAGGTACCCACACATGTTATGCTACTATAGTTCATGGGATGTGGGCCAAGGGCAAAGGTGATTAAAGGTCACACATCAGATGCTACTGATTATGAAAACTATAGATGTGAAGCTGCCTTGGTATAGTACATCAGTACATTTTCTACTTCCCTCAAACTCATGCCAAACAAATCCATACCATTCAATCATGTCTGTCTGCTGTTTGTCTAGCTGGCAAAGCTCTCTTGCTGTGGTTGTACCCCTGACCTCCTTAAAAGTATAATGCAATGCTGTTTGCAAAACTGAAAACCATTATATGTTCATCATATTGATCACTGCTGCAGTAGCCTTAGCTATATGGGTTATATCCTGCATAGTATATAACAGTGGGTCAGCTTCCAAAGCTTCATGGCACCTTCCATGTGGCCAAACCATGAGTCACCTTGAGATGAGCTGACTAAAAGGTCAGGTTTGGGAACCAAAGCTGTCATAGCTTTACCGTTAATGAGAAGAGTGCTCTTCTGTGGGCTTTAGAGAATTGACAGTCGGCTAATGCTGTTCCATTGCTGGGCAGATAAGTTCCCTTTAGGGAAATATCTTCCACACTGATTTTTTTTACTTGAACAAATCTACTTTTTTTTTTTTTTTTACAAAACAAGTACTTTTAAGCTAGGAATAAAGTATTTTTGTTGACTGCCTTGTGACTTTTATGTACATTTAAACAGGAGTGCATTTTTTACTGTTGCAAAAAGTTACTTAAAACTACTTTTTATGTAGAGAAATAGTGCTTGTTTTATTTTTTTGGGGCTAGGGAAACTGTTTAAAGTGTTTTTACTGTGATTTTTCTGGAGAAAAGTTATTTTTTTTACTACTTTCCTGTTTTACTCACTGTTGCTGCAAAGCTTCCATAAGAAAGAAGCACCCTTTTCAGCTTGAGCATGGAACAGACTACCTGTCCCTTGATCAGAACTTATTCCAGCCACAGAAAGAAAAAGATTCTTAAACAGCCTTTGCCATCACAGCAAACAGGTAATTTATCTCATACGCAAGTGTGTGACTCTGCTATGGCCAAAGCTGATTTTTCAGACCACTATTTTTTTACTTCTGATCCCTGCAGTATAGTCCATACAGCCAGTATGGACCAGGGACTAACCATGCCCACTGCAGCTGTTGGAGTCCCCTTATTGGACAAGGGAGAACTCTCTTGTCAGTCATGGAAGAAGGAACAGGGCATGTGCCCCTGCTTGACAGAATACGATGCCTATTTCTATTCCTCTAGATTTCAGGCATTTCTTAAGTTTTTGTGTGTCTGAATCACATTATCAGTTTTCTGGTGGCAATATTGGGTATATTTTGTCCACAATTAACTTATCAAAAGGAGACAGAAATCTAACCATGTATCTTCCTCTGGGACAGTTATTCTTCACAGGAATAATTTATTGGGTTTGGCTTGATCTTGTGCAGGTTCTTGACCTTTTTTTTTAAGGTAGTTTCTAGTAAAAGAAAAAAAGATTCCTCTTTCCTTGAAGTGGTTCAAGCAACTGAATCTGTGGGTATTGTGAAGAGAAAGATGCATTATTTTATCCCTGGGTTTTTGATTCAGATTCCTAGGAGTATTTGCTATCTGATTCCAAATCTATGAGGGATTCTCCTTTTCTAAAACTATTTTCAGGATGAAGCAATGTTTTCAGTGGGAGAATACTGACATCTAAGAAAATATGATTTCGTAAAAATGGAATTTCCAGCACCTTCACTTATGCCTACCATTCTGTCAGCATTGGAGGATATTTTTGTCACAGCCTGTGGTTTCTCTGACAGCCTGCTGCTCTAAGAAAGCAGACAGATTATATAAAGTTCCTCAGTTTTTGAAAGTTTTATACAACAATCCCAGGCCTGACCTAGCAACTATAGGTTTAGAAGTCTGGCTGCTGCTAAACATTTTGTTAATTCTAATCCTTCTCCTTCTGATACAAATGGAACAGCTTTTTATAAGTTTGGGGGGGGTGTATGTTTCTGCCCCTTTGATTTTTAGAATTCTAAACTGTCAAACTCATATGTTAAAGTTTATCTTAACTAATTGTGAAAGTATGATGAATGCTTTGGTATCAGTTTCCTCTAGTGAGGAAAGATCTGCATTGTGGAGTTAGTCTAATATGTTTCTCAGGTCACTGTTCATGTGTTTATGATTCTGTAGTTACTACTTCCAGGGTTGCTGCCACTGGATCCCTTTCAATGAGGTTTGCCTGTTTGCATTCTCGGAACCTCCTAGAAGAGGTCAAACATGAAATATTAAATTCTTCCATGGACAGAGATTTAGTTTTTGGACCTTCTGCTGTAGAGGTTATCAAAAAGTGTGATGAGAAATGAAAGCTGATTCAGCAGAATGCTGGCAAGCAGATTTTTAAAACAATGGCAGGGAGGTTCCAAAACGAAAGCTGGAAGTTCCCAGAACAAAGGATAGACAAACAAGTCAGAATTATTATATTAGGAACCTTGTATCCCCATCTCCCCTGGCAGTCCCTTAATCATTCCAGAAAGTATGAATCCCCATTTCTCTCTTTGGAAAATGAGTGTTGTATTCATATGGATACTGAATGGGATCAATGTAGGCTACAGATGGCAGTGTGAGAAACTTTCTTCTTTTCAGGGAATTCTTGCTCACCTGCCAGACCACACTCTTCTCTTTCCTTCTGTTTTGCATCATATGCTCTCTCAGAGGGTATTAGAGGCTGCACTTCTTTCCCAGATAGGGGAATAATTTTACTCAAGAATGTTTTTAGTGCCAAAGAAAGAATGAAAGAAAGAAAGAAATATTTTTGAGACCAGATCTGTATCTTTCTTTCCTGAACCAGTTTGTGATACAAGTTCAAAATTCCTCCTTTGGTTCTCTAGTAACCTTAGAGTTAAAATATGCCTATCATCATATTCTTATTCATCCAGATTTCAGGCATTTCTTAAGTCTGTTTGCATCTGGATCACATTATCAGTTCTCTGCCTTACCCTTTGGGCTATCCACTGCTCCAAGAGTGCTCACTAAGTGTAAGTGTGTAGCCTTGTTATAACCCATTGCACGCTGCAGGGCATCCACATTTTTCCATATTTAGATTACTTTTTTGTCTTGGCAGAATCTTTTTCCAAGTGTCAGGAATCTCCTACTTAGGTTGGGATTTCAAGAGAACATTCAAAAGTGTTTTTTTTTATTCCATCACACAGGATTGTATTTCTGCGGTGCCTGCTAGACACCTCAGTACAAAAAGCTTTTCTTCTAGAAGAAAAAAAAATATATATATATATATATATATATATATATATATATATATTTATGTATTTAAATCTCTTCCAGTTGTTTTCTACTCAGACTTCTGTCTTGGGGAGAGAATACCGGAGGATTCTGGCTCTCATGACATCCATGATTCTCATGATAAGTCTTGCAAGACTCTACATGTGAAAGATGCAATAACATCTGACATGTCTTTGGTTGCAGCATTAAATTCCATTGCCTTTTCAAATTCCAATTTTGGGATTTGTAGAAAAGGAAATCAGATAATGGACACATCATATTCTTCATTCTCCATATTCCAAAGCAGTCAGTCAGAACAGATGCCTCACTTTGCTTGGGAGCCGTGTCAATGGACATAAAAGTGCAGGGTCTTTGGGACAAAAAAGACAGACCAAAACACATAAACATAAAAGAGGTGTTAGCCTTTATAAATGTTCTCAGCTCTGAATTTTATTTATTTATTTATTTGACATTTGTTGACCTGGTTAGTCTGTCTGAGCGTGCACCCTTTTTCAGCGGAGGCCTGGGGAGAAAAGCTCCAAAAAAATATATATATATACAAATAATAATAATATGTTCTCAGTTTTAAATTTTACAAATGTTAAGATGCACAGTACTGTTTTGAGAAAAAATAAGTATCGTAAGACGTATAAATAATCATTTAAACAATTGAACAATTTAGAGCATAATTAAAGAACTCTGCAAATGGGGCAGAAGAAAATTAGAAGTCAATATTGGGGTGGTTAGTAAGAATAAGGAGAGATATGGGAGAAGAGACATATCTAGGATCAAGTGTAAGATACTTAGATGTGAGGTAAACAAAAGACAGTGTTGAGGAGGATTTAAAAAGAAGGGGTAACAGAGAGAGAGAGAGAGAGATAAATAGTATCAGTAGTATGGGGCTCAGGAGTTGGCAGGGCGATGGTGAGAAGTAGATAGTAAAAGTTGTACTAAGCAGAGAATTAGAGCAGATAGTGGATAACTGGGAGACGGAGAGGAGGAATGTGAGGGGTTGAGAAGTGAGGGAGGGAAAAGTGAAGGGAAATTAAGTGTGGTGATTGCAGTTACATTTCCAGGCACTAATTAGGTGATTTTTGAGGGCTGTCTTGAAGACATGTGTATGGGTGATATTTCTAAGGAACATAGGAAGCTTATTCCATGCTAGTGCTGGAAGGTAGCCATACAGGTTTTGTCCTAGTGCTTTTTTGGTTTGTAAACTTGTAAGAGTCCTTGGTCAGAGCTCCTAAGGAAGTGTAATGGATTACAGATGGAGATAAGAGAGGATATGCTGGGGGCAGGAGGATGGTTTGTTTAGGACAGAGTGGATGATAAGTAGTTGAGTCAGTAAGAGGTGGTTGGGAAATTCTAACCAATTTAGTGTTTGAAGAGCATGACAGTGGTGAGATTTAGGTGGCATGTTAGCTGCAACTTTGTTATATGTGTTTTCAGGTTTAGATAACAGAAATTATTGTGGGTTAGTAAGGATTTGAGAGCAGTAGAAGAGGTTAGGTAGGAGAAAAGCATGGGAAAGTGAAATTCTGGAGTTGGGAGTAAGGAACCTTTGGTTTCTATAGAGTAGGCCAAATTATTTGGTTACTAGTAAGGAGAGGGGAGGGAGTATGGCAATAGGGCAATAATTAAAAAGTTTGACAGAGTTTCCCCCTTTGTGAATAGGTATAGTGTTAAATTTATTCCAAAGAGTTAGGACAGTAGATTCAGAGTTTGAGCGATTTATGAGGATGGAAAATGGATATGCTAGAGAGCTGGCAGCAGCCTTAAGGAAAACAGAAGGCAGGTTTTCAGCAGATGGGGAACATACTTTAATTTTGAGTAGAAGGTTTTTAATATAGCAAGTAGGGATAGAATTTAATGAGAAGGGCAATGTTGTGGTAGGGGGGTGGTGGGAGGAGAGAGATTTGAGTAAGAGGATGGCATAATCTTGCTAATGGTGTCAATGAAGTAAGTATTGAAGGTGTTTACAGTTTCTTGGGGAGCGTTATTAGGGCAGGAGTTGGGCGTAGAAGGGTTACCAGGGTGGAGAATTTTGTTGACAGAATTCCAAAATTTTTTGGGGTTTCCATTGTGTGTATAAGGAGCTGCTGTAGAAGTTTTTCTTGTCTGTATTTATGTTTTTCTTGGCCAGGTTACGGAGTACCCTATATTTGTGGAAATAAGTGAGTGATTTTGTTTTTATCCAACGTTTCCAGGCAGAGTCTCTGTTGTGGATAATAGAACAGGTTGACTGTGTGAGCCAAGGTAAGTGCAGAGATTTGGCTCTAACTATTTTGGAGGGCGCTAAAGAGTTTAGGATGTTTAGTATGGTAGTGTTGAACTGGAGAATGGATTCATCTAAGGGGAGGTGGAAGAGGAAGGACCACTCAATTGAGGAGAGATGGTTGTTGAGAGTCTCTGGATTGCAGTTGGTTAGCTTACAACATTCTTTAAACTTGTAAACTCTGGGGAGGACCTCAGGACTCGTATGGAGGAGTGATCATTAATAGAGTCTGGGAGGGATTCTAGGTACTGATAGAGGTTAGGATGAGAGACAAGTCGATGATGGAACTAGAGTTTGTAGATCTGTGGATAAAAGTAGAAGAGATAAGCTGGGTGAAACCGTGAAGACGAATGCTGGTGGTTGAGGAGTTTGAGGAGATAGCAAGCCAGTTAATATTAACATCTCCAAGAATCATCTGTAGTCCATGGAACGTCTTCTACCACAGTGATGTGGCACATAAGCAAGTTGGAATGAGATCTTTCCCGCTATGCAGACTAGCCATTTTAGCACGATATAGCTTTACAGCACAGTATCACTCTACAGGCACCTTACATCCGGTCAGACCAAAACTGTGTGGCAGACAAGCTGAGCAGAACCAGAGCAGACACGTATGAATGGAAAATGACTCAGGGAGTCTTCCAAGATTTTATCCATCTGTGGGGAATTCCTCAAGAAGACCTGTTTTGTTTCCTCCCTTAGAAATCATCTAGCAAAAGTCTGCTCCAGTACACCTTGCAAGAAGGCCTGAAAGATAGATGCTTTTTCTTTTTCTTAGACAAGAGAGTTTCTTTATGCCTTTTCACCCTTTCCACTGTTATTCAGGGTACCTCTGAAGATTCAGCAGGAATCCCCCAAGATCATTGTGGTGATTCCTTCTGGCCCAGGTAACAGTGTCTCTTCCTTCTTTTGAAATTGGCCAATGGCAGTTGCCACAAACTTCCTCTTGAATTTGATTTACTCACACAAGATCAAGGATGTTTGATGCATCCCAACCCCAATTAACTTCAATTGATTTCCTGGATGATAGGGTATTAAAACCTAAGTGGCACCTGTTTTATGAGGACGTGCAGCAGGTATTAATGGAGGCAAGAATGCCTGTTTTCTAGAAAGTGCCAACAAAAAAAAAACACCACCACCTATTCAAGGCTAATTTTTCTCTGGCTTTACAGTATTTGTGTGAGTTACTATCCAATGATCTGTCTTACTCCTCTATCAAGGTTCATTTGTCAACCATTTCAGTATGACTGCCGTAGATACCCTCATTTAATGCAGTCTCATGTGAAAAAGTTTTTACATAAGAAGCCTCTCAGAAAACCACTGACTCCTCCCTGGGATCTTAATTTTGTGTTAGAAAAGCTAACACTTGCTTCATTTTTACCAACTTATCTGGTTGTTAACATGGAAAACAGTTTTGTTGATTAGTAAGACCTCTGCAAGAAGAATATCTGAGTTGCAAGCCTATATCAACCTTATCTCAAGTTCCACAGACATTGGGGTTTATTTGAAAACTAATCCTTCTTTAAGCCTAAAGTGGTATCTGAGTTTATATTAAGCCAGTTTATTGAAATTCCAATACATGATAAGTGTTTTCCACAACCCAGTTCCCCCAATTGGCCTTTCACCTGCTCAGAATGAAGATATCTGATAGGATGTTAGACTCAGCCTCATTTGCATTTGGATGTTCACAAGTACTGCTTAGTAAACCTATGTGTCCAACCCTTGGAATTCTTATGTGTTACTAAACTATGTTATTGGCTGATCCTCTATCACCTTAAAATATGTCATTTTTTTATATATAAACTCTAAATTGATACATTTTGCATGCATGACTACCCAAATTAATTTTACAAAATGGTTTACAGACGTTTTTTTTGTGCAAAAAACATCACTATGTTGTTTTACAACATCCTATTAGATGTCTTCATTCTGAGTATGTGAAAGGCCACTCAGGTAGACATTGGTTGTCCCACAGTGTACTATGCCCCATGTGTAAGAGTATGTATAGTAGCAACATTATCATAGAAAGTTTAAATATAAAAACTGGATCTGAATAAGTCTCCAAGGACGAAAGCCTATAAAAGGAATAGTCTGGAGTTAGTCTCTTTTTTGATGAAGGAGGATTTGGAACTGGATTTATTTTACTATTAGATATAAAATTATTTAGTTGAAAGGATTGCTCTAAATACTTGTACTTTCAACAATCTTGTGTTAGAATTTTGGTTTGTCCTGATGTATATTCCTTGTATACGGCCTGGTTGGATTGGAGATACTGAAGTTCACACTTGCATGTAATCTTTAATTGTTTAAGCCAAGGTATCCATCTCTTGCTATCTTTCCAGAACCCAACAAATGAAAGAGAATTTATCCTTTATACCTTTGATGACCACAGACAACTCAGGTACTCTCTTGACCGAACTTTTAAACAGTTGTTCATTTCTTATGAAGGTAAGAAGAACGGACAACCTGTGCCAAACCAGACTATTTCCAAATGCTTGTCTCAGGCACAACCCTCCACAACAAAACTATTCCAGGCAGGGATAATGCTCACTTCCCCAGGGCCTTGACTTCATCGATGGCTTTTTGGAAAAGGCTAGACTTTAGCAGTACTCGCTGCATACTTTTACAAAGCACTATAAACTAGATTCCTTCTCCAGGTCTAGGACAAGCTTTACTAGGACAATTCTCCAGTGGCTCTGGGACAGTTCCCCTTACACCTCCCAGTTATTTTAAGCTATTGTAAACTACCCATATAGCAAAGGATACTGCAGCAGTGATCATAATAATGAACATAGTACAGTTGTGTAATTAAACTTACCATAAAAGTAGATGTTCAAATAATCACTGCTGTAATAACTGCTCCCTCCCTCTACCTTCCCTTGTTTTTGTGTACTTGTTATGTTGGGGTGTAAACATGAATTTTTTTCTTTTCCAAGCAATGTCCTCTCTGGGCTGAGCTTCCCTCTCTCAATTGGCAAGAAGGCTTTGAAAGGCTTGGTGCCCAAACCTAACTTTTTAGTCAGTTCAGCTTGAGATGATTAATGGTTTGTTGAGCGGAAGGTGCCCTGAAGCTTTGAAAACTGGTCATCTGTTATATTGTATGCAAGACATAATCCATATAGCTAAGGCTACTGTGGCAGTGATCATCCAAACATCTCCAGTTATGGTACGTTTACTTGCACAGCTATACTTTTCTGTTGCTATAGTGTCTGTTCTTGTATCCATTGTCAGCGGTCTGTTTTCACTGAACTCAATTTTTAAAAATGTTTATTTATTTAACTTAAAGTCCTCTCCACTGATAATATTGTACTTTATAGGTGTTCACGCTGTCCAAGAAAATAAATACAAGTAAAAAATGCTGCTTCTGTTGCGCAGTAAGGTAAATCATGACTGTAATTCAGGTGAATCAGGTTTGATTTTCAGACCACTGGGACAAAGGTGCCACCAGCAATGACAGGATATGAGTAAATGGATGACACTGTCCCCTCCTTCCTATCTTTGGAGAAAGTATGGCAGCTTTGTTCTACTGCATTCATCATCAGCAAGTGGAGGCTTGAAGTACTTGAAATGCAGTTAAGACCAGAATGTGTACTTGGTGCTTACAAGGCCATTTATGGTAGATCTTCATTATAGTGGTATGAAAGTTAGATGAATACATAGACAGAAAGGCAAAGTAGGCGCTGACATTATGTGAGTGCCCATGTCACCCAAAAATGGGGTCTGGTGGAGCTCTCTATCAAAATCTCTCCTCTTACCAGTAGGTTCAGTGTTTTGGATGACTTTGGACAACCATGATAATATTGAGAGTTCCCTAATCATGGTCCATCCGTGCATTCAAACTGGTCCAGTCTAGGAGAGACAAAGCCAAAGCTTTAGGCTATTTAAATGAGGATGACACCAGTGATGCAATGAGCAATGACTACCATAAGGAGTTGGAGTGAGGGGATTGGAGGAATTAAAGCACCTTTTGTGACTCTCTGGATGATAGTCAGTCTTAAATTACTCTTGCTCCTCTCTCCCATGTGATATTGTCATAAGGGGAACTTCTTCAGGTGCAACTGTACGTTCCCAAAGGGTAAAGGGGACAATCAGATGAGGTAAACTAAGTGAATGAATGAATGAATGAATGAATGAATGAATGAATGACTTGGAACATTGGCTTGATGCTCAGCAAGCAAGGTAAGTACAAAGTGCAAAAAGCATGTAGAAAAAAGAAAACATGTTTTCATAGTGCTAGAGTACATCACAAGAGGGGCTGAAGCTGACAAGATGGCCATGTGGTACTTATTAAAATATTCCAGGAGTGTGTCAGACTTTCCCAGTGGATCTGTTGAAGAAATGCTCACGATTTTCAGTACTTGTCAAATGGCAAAGTGAACCAATTTAGGTAATGCCAAAAAGATAATATATATGTATTTTCCAGCACTTTATATTCTGTGAACTTTGGTGAGGAAAATGGAAATTAGGTCAATAGTTGATACTTACAATGAACTAGCTACCAGTATTTGACATTTTGATGAAACTAGCTTTGTGATTCAGATACTGATTTCTATTATGATGGCTGACATTTTTTCTCAGCTTGCTGACTAAGTGGTATGTATTTTGTTGGGGAGTTTGGAAGTAGTTTAGGTTGTGAATTTGTGTCATTTTTAGGATGTGGTTAGAGGCAGGTACTGACCAATCATAGCTTGGTTTATCTGGTCCATTTTGTTAGTTCTGTTATTAATTATGAAAGCATTACGTTCTAAAGACGTATCAAATGTGATGAGCAGCAATGAGATATGGGCAAAAGTAGTTTGTGCAGAACAATCTGCATGCTGTTTACTTTCAGAATAATACTCATATAAATACAGACACACACATACAAATACTGAGACACGCACACACATACACCTTTATATGTCTACACACAAAAAAATTAACACAGGATGAAAGTGTATGCAAATACGTATGCACACAAATTCATGCACAACCACACACAGAAAGGTACAAATACAGACAAGGATGGCAAGGAAGGCATGGACACAAAAAAAACCCAGATGCAGTAACACATTAGTGCATGTGCATACACACACACACACACACACACACACACACACACACACACACACACACACACACACACACACACACACACACACACACACACACACACACACACACACACACACACACGCACAAGCACAAATGCAGGTGAGCAGGTATACACACAAATGCATGCAAAACTACATGCACAAATAAGCACAAGCACACTTTTGTACACAGATACAGAAGCACACAAGTATGGGCATGGACACACACATACGCACACACACACACACACACACACACACACACACACACACACACACACACACACACGCGCGCATGCACAATGAATAAAAAATGCAGTTACTAAGCAAACAAAAATAGGTAATACAGTTCAAACATTGTTGCTTCTTTATTGCTTTATTCTTATGAACAGTCTTGATCAAGCCTGTAACATGAAGTTGTATTTAAATCTGTCATAACTAAGCACAGAAAGACGATTGCTATGAAAAGCTTCCCCATACATATACAGAAAAAGTAACAGATATATAAAATAATTAGTTAAGCCTGCAGTGTGTGAGAGTTGGCCACAGACTCTCACCCAGAATGGTTACACTACAAAGTAGCATGACCAGAACTGTCATGCCCAACTTCATACATAACATGAGTCCAATCTAAAAAAAACATCAAATCCATGCAGTCCCTCCACTCCACTTTACCTCCATCACCTAATGTAGATTCTTAGCTCCACTATAACAACTTATTTTTCAAACTGAACGAGTACAAAAAACTTAGTAAGGTAGGATACACAATGGCACAGATGTTATCATTATTACCTCAAATTGCTTGGTTGTTTAGTATGACTTTTCGGTGGAATCTGTATGTCCTCCTTATGCCTATGTTGCTCTTTGCAGGTACCTCGGTTTCATTCCATATCCCCAAAATGTGTTGTGGGTAAATTGGCTAACGTCTAAATTGCCTAGAGTTGTGCAGGCTATATGTGAGTATGTGTATGCATGTGTCCTGCAATGGACTGGAGCCTTATTCAGGATTAGTTTCTTTGCTTTACATCCAATAAGCGATAGGATAAGCTCCATCTCACCAGCAAACCTAATCTCAATCGGGCAGGTAACTGGAGAATGAATGTGAATTAATGATGCATTTTTACTTTAGGCTGTGTTACTGCATATCCATAAAACGACTGACTTATTTCTTAGATTTGCTGCTTTAACAGACCTCCATTGCTAGACATGATCTAATATTTATTCTCTGTTTAAGTTAGTTTATTTGCTTCTAATAGCATATACTTAAAAAGCAAAATGTTTAAGTCATTCTTGCCTTAATGCTTCTGTTCTCAGTATGAGGGATCAAAATGAGGTTTCTGTTTTGTTTTTTTTAAATACTTTATTAAATAGTACACAGTACAAGCCTGACCATTTTCTCTCCTCTACCCAGGGCTGTGTAACTAGGACCTGATTGTGGTTACAGAAAGGTTTGCTTACATACAGAAATATTGTGTTGGTACTGTCCCTTTGTATTTACTACTGGTATGACAAATGCCTTCTGCCTTAACCTCTCCATATAATAAAATTACATAGATATACTATGGCACAGCTTTGCTAGTTATGCATGAATTGTAAGTGCACAATAGCATAGGGCAGAAGTTGTATTCTCTGGAGATTAGATTAAAGTCTGTGGTCAAAAATGGTGGGTGTAAAACCTGCACAGTATGGTCTGTTGATGTAATTGTGGTTTGAAACCCTGCTGACATAAACATATTCAGAACAACATGTGCTTGTCTGATTGTACATATTTTGACCATGCATGCATAGTGCATTTGAATGATTGTTGTATTTATCTAATGTGAGGGTAGAAACTGTAACTTGCACTTTATGTGTAACTATGCTTAATCACGGTTTTTGGTGGGAACAGGGGTGTAGCTAGGATTTTCAAATTTGTACTCACAGCTCTCAAACTGCTACCCCCCCCCCCCCCAGCCAAGCTACGGCCATTCTCGTAAGTCATGGTTCGCTCTTTTAGTATCGATGAAGAGGCATTTGCTGTAATGCCTCTTCAGTAATATAATATAGATTCACTTAAACTCGGTTCCTTGAATTGAATATGAACCTGAAAGTCAGTTCTTTGAAAAATGCAGCATGGTAGTTGGGGTAGAGGATTCATGCTTTTGTTTTCTTTAACTAAGTTACAGGTTTTGAGCTTGAGTAAATTACTAACCACCTGCTACCCCTAACTAGGGTGTTTCATTCACACACACACCCCACCTACCTCTTAGTGCAAGAAATATGGACAAAGCCTAAAATAAACAGGGACAGATATTAAATAATGCTCTCGTGAACTTAGAAAGTTGCTCGAATAACAGGATTTGTGCTAGTATGAATTTTTCTAAAGGACATGAAGTCTGAAACTCAAATGTGTCATTATTTAGCAACTTCAGCCTTCAATGATTTTCTAGAAAATCACAAAATTTATGAGGAACAGACAAAAAATATGGGGCAAAAATCTGGAAATAAAAATCTGAATAAAGTTCAGAAATGGTGGTGGTTAGGGACTTTAGGCTCTTCTTACCCTGAAGCAAAGGTACAGGGTTTGAGCCTAAACACCTGTTGTGTTATGTGTGTGTGTGGGGGGGGTCATACACACACACAGGCATATAGTGCAAGGTCTAGCAGTTTTGTGAACAACAAAAACTGAAAGCTCCTTATTAACCCATTTCATTATTATTTAGATTACAACTCAATCAGCAGGGTCTTCAGCAAAGACTCAAGGTACAGAAAGGGTAAAATGAGCATAACACTGAATTTCTTAGCTGTCCCACCATGGAGAACTGAAGATATCCAAAGCAGCTGGGATACAAGTGCAGCATGCTGGTCTGCAGAGTAGGGGCAGACAGCTAACCACTTGTATAACTGACTGCCAAACACACTCAGCAGACAGCTGCGGACATTTTTTCTTTCATTCTGTTGAAAGACCAAAAAAAAAACACAAATCCCTTAAGTAAGAAATCTACACTAAATGTATCTGTCTTGAGGTAATGCCCTCCTGCCAAACTCTGAAAAACCATGCTGTGAAGTTCATATCACCATTCCATTACTATCCGGCAAAATGGCATCAAAGTCAGGCATAAATACATATACATAGTGTGATGCTTCTATTGCACTGTGTTCCACACCGCATAAAGCAAAATACTTCTCTTACTTTATTCAAATGTAATTTGGATGAACAGATGAATAACCACATATTTAATCCCAGTTCAGAACTCCTGCTCTTTATGGATGGGGCAAACATGTAAATGTCTCAAAGTATCCATTTTCATCCTGTCATTGGATTATTCATATGCAAAATATAAGGATTAAAAATTATCATGGGAATGTTAGACTAGGTGTCTTAATATTCTTAAGGGTCAATAGCCTTATAACTACCCATGAACCTACAATGGCACTGATCAAATTGGTAAAGGCCTGACAAGGGTATAGGGAATTGAGCATTCAGTACAAAGTACAAAGCATCCAAGTGCCAACTAACCTAGGCTTGTATAGTGGAAACAGGCACTGAAGGAACCAGCCAAGGATGCATAGGTGTGTGAGTGGCAGAAGCCACCCCACCCATTCCAGGAGGAGTGTTTGGGTATGGCAAGCACTGCCTGGAGAAAGGCTTGGGGATGCTTTCACTTTACAGGTACGAGGTATGGGCAGCTTACCAGGGGGTTCATGGACTGCGCTGAGGCGGATGAGGTCAGCTAGTAGTTCTTTCCCTCTCTGTTTGGTCCAGCACTGTGGGTTGCAGTTTACATGCCAATCAAAGGATGGGGAGGAGATTAGAAAATGTGGCCTAGCCCTGGATGATAGCTCACAATGTTCCTGAAATTTCAGCTTCCAGTACTGGCTGCAAAAGAATGAGAGATTCAAAAAGATGAATTCTTCTTGGAGAAGGAGGGTCCAAACAGGATGGGGGGTTAGGGGAATTAGATGATCAAGGCTGAGGATGGCGAATATTATAAACAGAAGGTCAGAATTAAATACAGGATGACTGGCTGAAGTGGAATATAATGAAGCCTATATCACAGCAGTCTATACACTAAATATACTGTTCACTGCCTGAAAAAAATACTAGAGCAAAATGTTAAACTTTCTGGCTGAACTCTAACAAATTCAAAAACTGCCAGCATTTAAAAACGTAGCTGGTTGGTGTTTGCAGTGGTTGTTATGTATCTGCTCTGTTCCTACAGTGAAAAGACTTTTCCAGCAGAAAATTTTCATTAAGAAAAGTTTGCAGAGTCCTAATTTGACCAACCATGCAACTATTTACAGACGCATCATTGTTTTGGCTTAGACAAGGATCACATATAGGAAAGGTTGCTGTATTCTTCCCATCTCAATGTGTACAACAAGGCTGGCGCTGTATCTGGTATTACATGTGATGCCAACACACACACGCACACACACACACACACACACACACACACACACACACACACACACACACACACACACACACACACACACTCCATAATTTCCCGATCGGTTTCACACATACTCTCCTTACCTGATTGCTCCATACTTTCCTGATCCGTTTCCCACTCGCACTCCTATCTGTTAATGATTGCTCCATTCAAGCTGATTTCCCTTTCGCAGCCAGCTGGACATGACGTCAGCTCCCGTTCGCCTTCACCACAACACCCAGCAAGCATCCTTAAAGAGCCAACGCTTTTTTTTTTTTTTTTAGTTAAAAAGCTACCCCCCTTCTAAATAAGTTGTACTGAAATCAGTACAGTGCATATGCCTCCCGATGTCCCTGGGTGGGAACACTGCATTAACTATTATTGGGATGTCTTATTTGGTTGTGAGCCCCAATGTTTTTTTTTCTTATATAATATGGATATTAAAAGTCCTGGAAATAACTAAGGCAGAATGCAGCAACTGTAACAAATAGTTATGAAAACAAGCAAAGCATACTGTTCTTTATACCCTATTGCAAGTATGCTCATCTTACTCCCTCTTTCAAGAAACTATGGGCAAGAAGCATTACAAATGCGGTGGGTACTGTACCCATGTCAATGATGACATTATATGGATGAAAAGAAGCAGGACTGTTTAAACATGAGAAAATGGATGTGTCTCAAATGTGACTTAAGCAAAATGTAGTTCTGAAATGGTACTGAATGAAAAGGGACCAAATGTTATTACACACTAAGGTCTTTTTTGCCTGGCTGACATTTTTTTCACAGGTACTCTTTCCTGAGCATCAGCCTTGAATTAGTAATGCCTAAAGATGTTTGCTTCAAATCTATTATATGAAACATCCCCCATTTTATGAGGATGAAGCATAAACGCTATCTGTATTCATGTTGACAGAGTAAACCGTTTATATATGGTTTTATGGACATGGATTTTCTAGAAGAAGGAGATAAATTCATCTATCTACCTTTCAAGCTTCACTAAAGTATACTGCCCTTACAACATACTGCCATATTTGCATTCACTTATCGATATTATTACACTGTAGAAAATGGCAATAAAGAATTTTGGAGAACATAATATGTCCTGGGTGAGGGCTATTTTATTACTTAATTTAATTGTGTTCTTTTGTGCAGGAAGGCGGACTCTGCAGAGTTCGTTTTCAGCCACAAGCTACTTTTATAATTAAAATAAAAATATAAAAATGCAATACAGTGTACATAAGTATGTGAAATGCCAAGACCAATGACATGCTGCCATAAAAGACTAAATGAAAGCACTCCATTGTTGGTGAATCTAGCCAGAGAGGCGACTAATATGCTGGTTTGCCATTCTTGGAGTGATGGGCTTGTACATTTCAGCTGCGGGAGAAGTAGCCCTTGGGGGTCTGACCATAAGTGTATGCACTGTGCAAGATTGTAGGATGTGTGGCAGCAGTCCTGCTAAGGAGGGCTTCACTGTGTATTTAGGCATAAAGGGAGTCTTGCAACAAGCTCACACATGAGACCCTAGTATAGCAGGCATTGCACAGCACCTGTCAGTCAACAAGGGGAGGGGCTAGGAGCAAAGGAAAATCTCCTGACTTGGTGCAGGATGACAGCTTGCAATTCCATGTGGGAGGCAAAGCCCCTCACTTGGGTGGGCTCGATGTAGTTGTATGTAGGTCTGTTGGGTTGTAGGGCAAGTATCTACTCATCCTTGGTAGATTCAGCGAATTGCCGAAAAGATCTTTGTTGAAGTGCAGTCGCTGAATAGGTGTTCGCTGAAGTTAGACTTCAGCAAACTAATATAGACCCTTTAAACTCATTAGCCTCTTCAGTAATATTCTACCAAACACTGCATTAGCAAGATGAGCCACAGCAGGCATTACTCCTAGAAACTGGTAAATAACACCATACAGCTTCAGAGATTCATACCAAAGAAGTATACTCATGCAGAAATAAGCACAATATTGGCTGTCTCTCAGAGATTTGAATGGTGTAGTGTGATTTTGTATCATCCCATTTCTTATTATCTCATCTTCATCAGACATAATCATCATCATCATCAGTCCCTTTTTCCCATTTTCTACATGGGGTCGAAGTGTCGTATCAACTGTTGCCACCTCTCTCCACTCATTGACACTCTCTGCCTGTGTAGAGCCCACAGTTGTGAATACCCCATTTGTTCTTGTACACTGGCACTAGAATGCTTATTTTCCAGTCATTTGGGATACTCCTTTCTTTCTGCACTGCTATGAGTACCCTCAGGAACCATTTCTCCCTATCTTACCCATCATCTTGTTCATATGTGCTGTGACCTCACCTGAGCCTGCTGCTTTCCCTGACTACATTTTCCTTAGTGCTTTTCTTACTTCTTCTAAGGTGGGCGCCTTCTCTTTTTATCATCTTAGGTTGTATCTTAGGCAGGACAGCATTTTGGGGTTTTTCTTCATTTTGTTTTTTTTTTCATTCAGAAGCTGATAAAAACATTTCTCCCATCTGCCTTTTACTTCCTATGGGCTGGTGAGCAGGTTGTGACCAGCATCTTCATCAAATATCTTAGTTAAGCGGGTATGTTTCTTCAAGTTGAATTTAGTGTTAAAAATTCTTCATGGTAGAGGAAAATTAACATTTCTTCTTTTAATACATACTAAAAATAAAGAGTGGAAGAGGGAATTTGGATGCACTTTCTTATGGTGATTACACATAGCCCTCCTTTTAGTCAGTATTGTAAAAGGGTACTTAAAGCACTGTCTGTAATGAAAAGTCAGGGCAGTAGTCATAAATCTGAGAAATGCTTACCACCTGGGGAGCATATCTGCAACATCAGAGTTCTATTGTAGCTGTGCTTTATATCATTAGTGCCCCCCCCCAAAGCTCGTCTAATCTCTGCTTGATATGTTATGTTTCCTGCATCTCAATATTTTGTTGCTAGGGAACAACTCAAGATTGAATGGTTTATAAGTTAGAGTTAAAATGGTATATATAATCCATAACAGAACAACCCATTCAGTACTAAGACAGATGTCAGCTGTAGGTAGAATTTCAAAATCTGCTAGTAGGACATTTCTGGTGTCTTAGAGAGCTGATCTACTTAAGTGCATTCATACAAGGTGTGCTCCCCTGGTACTGCTTATATCAGCAAACTATCTCCAGCATCCTGGAGTAACTCTTGGTAAATTTTCTTAAAGGCCCAATGGAGTGTCATATGCTCTCTGCAGTACCTTCCAGGTGAAGATCCTGTAGGGAGAAGATACCACAAAACAAGAGGCTCTTCCTGCCTGTTTCTTCTGATCTGATAAATTGATGCTCTGCACTATCTGGTAACTTTCACAATAATGTTAAGGTAAACTTATCAGAGACTTTTAGATTTGCTTGCAAATTGAGAAAATAGTTTTTAAAGGAATAGCAACTCCTTGGAAGACACTGCTTGATTAATATGTAAACTTTAACATAAGGCTGTTCTGATGATTTTGATTTTTTGCCAGAATAATCAAAAGTATGTGGATATTCTCACTGTCTTCCTGACATCACTGTTTTTTTTTTCTTTTTGGTTCTATTTTAACTACTGTGTGGCTAAAATGGTGTCCTTGGGATGCAACCAATCTGCCTGTAGAATAAATAAATAAGTAAATATGTAAGTTAGAAAATAATTGCATATTGTTGTATTTTGCAGCCACTGGATAGTCTGCTTTATAGTGAACTGAACTTTTTTTACAGTAAATTACCCAACCTAAAATGAAGACATGAGCGCAATTTCTGTATTAGCCATGTTATATTGCTCAGAAAATGGCTCTCAAAATATCAGAATGGCTTGCAGTTTGTAGTCCTTCTTCTGGCCATAATGTCTGAAACAAAAGTCTTTGACCCCTGTTTTTAGCTCTCTACAGGCCCCAGCCTATGTGTGTCTCTAATACTTTGTCTCTGTACAGTACTCCCTTTCTATGCCAGAGAGGGCAGTAGCTATCTCTCTCTCTCTCTCTCTCTCTCTATATATATATATATATATATATATATATATGGGTCCTCTTTAAATTACCGAAACATCAGTTCGCCGACACGCGGAAGAGGAACGCGAAAGGACCGACAACGCAGTTGACCGACATGCTGAAATCCCGACAGCTGGAAGACCGACAAGGGGAACGTGTAAGCGTGACTTGGTAAGTATGCGATAGTGAGGGATTTTGGATTAGGGAGCGGACAGGTAAGTGTGCAATAGTGAGGGATTTAGGGTTAGGGTGTGTGAAAGGTGAGTGTGCGGTAGTGTCGGAGTTAGGGTTTGGGTAATGTAAGTGTGTGTTAGTGACGGGTTTATGTTTTAGGGTGGGTTAAGTAAGTTAGGAATAGGGTGCATGTAGGGTACGTGTCTGGTACTGTCGGACGTTAGGGTTAGGGGTGGGTTAAGTGAGTTAGGGTTAGGGTGCAGGTAGGGTAAGTGTGCGGTAGTGTCGGACCTTAGGGTTAGGGGTGGGTTAAGTGAGTTAGGGTTAGGGTGCAGGTAGGGTAAGTGTGCGGTAGTGTCGGACCTTAGGGTTAGGGGTGGGTTAAGTGAGTTAGGGTTAGGGTGCAGGTAGGGAAGTGTGCGGTAGTGTCGGACCTTAGGGTTAGGGTTTGGGTTAGGGCTAGTGGATATGTAATGTAGTGTAATGTGTTGTTTACGTTTAGTGTGTCGGTGTAATGGTGTTCGGTGTTTTGCGTTGTCGGTATTGTGTGTTGTCGGTTATTTGGTGTCGGTGGTTTGTGTGTCGGCGAACTGGTGTATCGGTGTTCTAAAGTAGACCCATATATATATATATATATATATATATATATATATATATATATATATATATATATCTTTGCTTCCATTTTATAGGAATGGGATGTGGCTTTTTCCACTCCCAGGAAAGTGTGTGAGAGTCTCCCCCTACCCTGCCCCAACACTGCAGCTACCACATATCACAAAGCAGTCAACAGAGGACACTATACTGCAATATAAATACATAAACAAACATAATAAAGAAGACTTATCCTTGATCATCACCCCCAGCATGGCACAATCCATTCCTCTAAAGTACCACACCATCACCTCTGTTTTGGTAATCTTACTCTTCCACCATAGTGCACACTAGACAGTGGTGTTACATTTAGCTAATGGTGCTTTCAGGTGGACATTTCTTACAACTTCTGCCTTGGTTAGGTCTTCATCCATAGGTACATCCTTTCTGATACAGTCCTGCATCAGTTAGATTAACCACCTCATGGTCCAATAACTCAATCATTTCCCACCCCCTCTTTACCATGGAGGTCAGAATCTCCCAGTCTGCTCCTGTTATATTCAGGTCCTCCACTCCTTCATTAATTCTCCCAGTCTCTCATTCTTCCCCCACCTTTTCCTCTGCCCCCTCAGGTGGTATTCATCTTCCTCCTCTCTGACTTGAAATCTGTAGATCACCACTCTACCACCACAGTTCCACTGTCTGTCATTCTTGTACAACCAGGAGACAAAGATCTCTATATTCCATACCTTCTTGTCACTGTGACATACATCTGCGATACCTGTCAGGAGTAGAATTTGTTGGATGCAAAAAAAAGCCAAACGTTGCAATATGTACACGACTTATAATTGTTCTGTTAGAAGAATGGAGCAGTTTACTGTTTTTTGCACTCACTATCTCCTACCCAGACAGTATCATCTCACTTTGGAATGGAACTCTATAAGTATTTTAGCAGCTTGGTTTAAATATAGAATATTCTTATTTGTTTTGAAATCAGTGAGAAATTGAACTTTGGACACATGGAGTAGCAAAACTGACTATGAGAAAGGTGGGGCTTACATAGGTTAGTACTAGGCTAACTGCCCTTGCGAGCCTTTTTAAGCCTAGCCAATTATCCCCCGTGCGATTCAAACCCTGTACCTTGTGTTTGTAAGACAAACACCTTAACCATTAGGCTATCCTCCCACCCTATACAGTTTGCTGTGTCCTTGATTTTCTCCTTTTCTCTGAAGTGAGACGGTCATTGAGTTAGTATACATAAGTAGCGGGGGGGGAAGAGATACAGCCCTCAACACTAGAGATACAGGGGGTTTGGCCTCTTGCAAAAAATATCTTTAAAGGAGAGCAGCGATTATTGAAATCTGATGTTCTCCTTTGGTTTCTGTCTTTTTCATGGATCTGGGACTCATAGTTATAGGTGTTGGAATTACAAAAGAGAGCCTTTGAAATCATACTAACCACTTAGGAGAACTGAAATGGGATTGTTGCTGCTATTTCCTTCCTGTTTGGGATACTTATTTTGGATTTGGAAAATCTAAAAATGGCAGAGATATCTGAATCAATGGTCTTTCTTATCTTTCTTGGATTATGGACCTAATGATCTCTTCAAACTTGAAACAGCAAAACATTTTCTACAGGGACAGAGAAAGGAAAATACAGTCTGCTTTCTTCAAAACTCTAAGCTAATCCCAGATTATCTATGTGTGTGCCATATTTAATCACTGGATACGTTAGTTTCTTTGCTGTAGTTAGGCATTAGCACCAGTCTTCTACTGAATGTGTTAGGACTAATATAATTTAGTAGCAGTTAGAATTTTTCTATCAACTATCCATTTTAGATATTTTTATCAATTGTTGCTTGTTCAGTTGGTTTACTGGCTTGTATAATTTTGATTGGTCTGTTTTCAGTTTTTACTTGATTTTCATCTTAATTAATTTTTTACATTTATTGATTTACAAAAGCTTACGGCTGCTGCCTTTTTTTTGTTTTAAAGGGTAACATCTTTGCGTGAGTATGACTATTGTCATCCCCCTTGTTTAAAAAGAAACTAAGCACATTTGGCTATGTGTTGCGATAGTTTGATATATCAGATGGTTCATTGGAAGACTATTCAGTAATGGAGACCTTAATATTAGATTGCCTTGTTGTTGACAGCATCAGTAATGGAGACCTTTTTGGATTGTCTAGTTGGTGACAGCATGTACTCTGGACACAAGTAAGGCTACTCTCACTGCTGAGGTGTCACTAGCTTCTCCTGGGAAATATCGTATATGTGTGTATAAAAACATTTTGTTTGAGTCTCAATTACATTTGGTGAGATTGCACTAGAAGATAATGGGCACAAACTGAGGTGGGTGAAATCATTTGGTTTTAGTGATTATAACCCTGATTTAGTGATTATAGCCCTGATTTAGTGATTATAACCCTGCTCTACAGTTGTACAGCATGAAGTTTATTTGGGTTTAGCAGATGTTTCTAGTGGTCATAACCCAAGGCAGACCTGTGCATTTTCCAAGAGATCTTAAGGCATATCACCTCCTTTCATGCATAACTGCTGGCAGTGGTGAGAGATTTAAGGCCTGTATCCCCTGTCCTTGACATACTTGGCACCAGTGATATGAATTTATACTCCATAACCCTGTGCACCATAAAATTAACTTGGCTTGCAGAGTGTGGTATATTGTGTATAGCCAATGAAACAGTTTTGTCACCAAAATGTGTGAGTCCATTTGCAGCCAAAAGACAAGATATATCACATCATACATAACAGAGTAGTTAATGTATATTTCCAGTCAGATCAGCTTAGAGGCAGGCATGGTGATCTTTGAAGAATATTCTTAGATGTCAGTGACACAACTGGTTAAAGACTGCAGATCAAAATGACTTTCACAAACTGGTGTGAACAAAGATGATTTGATAGCCACCTTGTATACACTTACAGTCAAAGTTCAGCCACTGAATGCAGAGACAACCTTATAGAGACTACAGGTGTACAGAATGTTGCTGAAGGACCACTTAATGTGCCCATATTTGATCTTACAATGCATCTTGAATTAAATAGACTAGAACTGGAGATGGAGGTAAGACACCTCAAAGCTGCTGAGAGACTGAAACACCCTGAGA
The DNA here is from genome assembly GCF_019279795.1 of Protopterus annectens. Classification (NCBI taxonomy): domain Eukaryota; kingdom Metazoa; phylum Chordata; order Ceratodontiformes; family Protopteridae; genus Protopterus; species Protopterus annectens. The sequence continues at coordinate 482,796,250 of NC_056734.1, forward strand.
GAGAGAGAGTGAGATTTGAAACAGCAGGAAGCTAGAAAGAAGAAGTGTCGTCAGCATGACGTGTCCATAGCACAAAAGAAGGAGAATGAATAACAGCATGGGCAGGAACCCATGATCCTCTGTTAACTGCATGTGAGTAGTTTGGATACAAACTCAGTCTAAAAGTCAGGATCAGTACTAAACTATGTTCTCAGTACAAACAGGCAGATGACTGCAACTTTTACAAAGACATTTTAAAAAGTGCACAATCAGTACCAGATGGACCCAGGGTAGTGGGTAAGTGTTTTAACTCCTCTGCTCACAGGTAAAGCTATTACAAGCATTTGGTAAGTCATCTGACTTTGTGTTGACTATCGTAAAGAAAAGCATGTCTTTCAAATATTTAAGCTCACACCTGAAACTTACAGAAAAAAGTTTAAGGATCACAGAAGAAAAGCAGAAGATAATATCAATGATTTCAACAGAGAAATGACTGCTTATTTTATAGGTGGGTGAGTGAATGTTGGTACAGCATTTGAAATGTTAGTAGACCTTATGATAAAGCAACTCATTTGCCCGAGAATATGAGGATCTGGTTTCTTGATTTTCCATTTATTTAAGATGTTTTCATTTATTGCTTTATAAAAGCTTGAGGATTCTGTCAAGTTTATTTAAAAAGAGTAATCTCGCAGCATTGGTATGACTGTTTTCATAAACACTTTTTGAAGAAAGACTGCACACATTTGGCTGTATGCTACTATAATATAATATAATATAATATAATACAATATAATATAATATAATATAATATAATATAATATAATATAATATAATATAGGTTCACTGGATTAATGTTCAGAAACTTGGATCTTGATACAATGCTAGTTCAGCTGGTGGCAACATGTACCACAGACAAAGGGGAGGGGTATTATCATTGGAGATAAACATTGATCCAAGATACAGTAAATACATTCAACAACCTAAATTGATACAATGGACCTCCTTCATGCCTAAAATTTGTATGGTGCTTGCTAATTGTTTCCAGAGGTTTAGATAAAATAGAAGACAGACTAATAGCTCTATAATTTTCTTCCCCATAGATGTCGGAACAAGACTGGTCATTTTACAACATGTAAAAGAGTTTAACCATATTTTAAAGATAGGGTAAATATAACTGATAATTAAATAGTGATGGAGATTTCGTTGAAATCATTTAGGATAAAAATCTGACTCACAAGAACAATGGAATTGTATTCATTGGTAAGTATAATGAACTTCTTCAAAGGAAATGAATTAATGGGTTCCTTTATTCTTACGTATTACATATAAAGATTAATCATACATGGACTTAAAAGAGAATGGGAAAGCATTAGCAATATGGAATGAGCTGTATAGTTGTTTACTTTTGCATGTTAATGGACATGATAAAATCTGTGTTTTGTGTACTTTTGTGGCTTAACTATGAACAGAAACACATTTTATTGCCTGTATCAAGATTTGTTTGGAAACAAAAGAATCCAGAATCCAAGTACATTTCAATTCTAATGCTCTTTCAGCTTATCTTGGACAAATTAAACATTTTCTTTTCCACACTTATCTTTCCTTTAGCCTTCAGTATATTTGTGTTTTCTGTATGTTGCATTTCTTACATTTTAGCCTTCAGTATATTTGTGTTTTCTGTATGTTCCATTCTTACATTTTAGCCTTCAGATTATTTGTGCTTTCTGCATGTTCCATTCTTACATTTGACACTTGAGTCATTTGAACCAGTTCAAATAAAAGCAGATTGCTATTAATTGCTATTAGACATGAATAAATATGTAGAACTGAAGAGAAAAAATAGGTGTATAACACCAGGAACAGTTAAGTTTGTGAATCATGCAAGTAACTGGTCTCATACAAGGTTCCAGGTCCCTACAAGTGAGCTACCGGTTTGTGTCCTGATATGCGTCTCTGTTTCGAAATTGAGTTATGCCTAAAACACTTGCTGCCCTTCTTCCTCTGTCCAGCTGCTTCTACAATGCATAATGTCCTCCTAGTTTTGTCACTGTTTAATCACAGCCCTACATGATGACTGATCTGTGGATACTTGTTAGGTAACATGGAGAGTTCAGCCAGTGGACATGTTTATATTTTCATAAGCTACTGTAAGCTATTGCAAAGCTAGTGGTCATGCCCTGGAAGAGATCATAGTACTGGATCAGCATTTGTTAAGCTCTCAGACCACGTAGCTGGAGAGCTTACAGATAAAACTATTCACTGAGCATTAAACTCTTTGACACACTAGATCATAACCTGCTACTGCACCTGCTGAGGAAAACAGGTCTAGCAAATGTCATACTTGTATGGAGCAGGTAATATTTGCCAAGCAGTACAGAAATCAAGAAGTAAGATATAACTGCAACCTTTCACTTGGCTGTACTAAGAGTTGTACCTCAAGACTCAGTCCGGAGGTTACTACTGTTTAACACACTTGTAAATTGTATGTGGTAGTGTGTCAATACTAGTACACTACCTCAATCAGCAGATGACTCCACCACCCTCCACTGAAGGGCTATGCGGAATGGAGGAAGTAATGATTTGCAAGAGGTATTCTCAGATCCATAGCAGTGTCTAATAATAGCTTCTTTTTGTTGTGTATTAATTAAATAGCTTATGGCATGTGAGAGAACAAAACTGCTCTTGACAATTGATCTGATCTCTTTACAATCTCATTAAAGAGTGCTGATAAGATCATCGTCAGAGAGACAGCTGTTTCACTCAAGCACCTCAGGTTCACGTTAGATCAGAAAATAAATGGTGACTACATTATTTACTGCCTCACTTATGCATGAAGAACAACAAACTAGAATGCAATGGCATTTCGTAGGCTAAAATAGTTTCCCTACTAGCTTAAATTTACCCATGTAGTCATTCTCAAAATCATTTTCCATAGATCAATAATTCATTTTCCCTGAAATTTTATATCCTTTCCTTGCAGTTCCAAAGGCCATCTACTGCATGCCTAAAATGTCCAACTTAGAACTCATGGCTGCATTCCATACAAAAGCATTTGTTTGCCTCATCTCCATCAATGGTTTAAGTACAATTTCATATGCTTTTCACACCATGTGTTTGACCATAAGTTTTCTCAAGAACATGATAGACTTATGATCAACTTTTCAGATTTCTAGTGTTTAGATGATTTAACAGTTCACACAATTATAGACATCTTGCTAATGCCAATCTGAGGCTGTGGAACTGTCTCCAGACTGACAGAAGTTTAATTATAAATGCAGCTTTGGGACAAAACTCATGCCTCTGCTGGGATACAGTTTGTTATACCAGTATATGGCCATTATCTGACTATTTTATGCAGGGAGCAAGTGAACAAAAATGTGCTATTAGCAAGAGTAAGAGAGAGAGAGAGAGAGAGAGAGAGCACTGCAACATTTGCTTAACTATATTCTTTTCTGCTCACCTTTTTTTCTGCAAAATTCATAATGATTTTGAATTTTTAAACAGGTAACTAAAATACACATGCAATTCTTTTGCTGCATTTGACAAACAGCTAACTAAAATGCCCAGTTTTAACTATAAATCGATTACTGTATTATTGTTATTAATAGTATTATTATGTTTATTAAATGTAAGGGGAGACAAAATCTGCAACAGAAACAAAAGCATATCTTGCTCTGAGTTCTAATAAATGAGTTTGGTAGTATATGACCTTTAACTTGAAATTTCAAACATATTATCAAATGTCACAATGTTGACACAGCTGAAGCATGACATTAAAAATTAGTCATAAAAACGGGTATGCAAAGTTAGAGAATAATTCCTTATTCTTCCCCGGTTAGATTTTCATTAGGCAGAAGGATTTATTTAAAACTTATAAGCCATGTGAGGTTTTGAAAACCTATGATGATTTTGTATTTTTGTTTTACATACTGAGTCTTAACTCAGCATAATTGTACATGGACATTTTTCCCCCAGTGCTGCTACATCTTCAAAGAACATCACAAGATTGAAAAGTCAGTGTCTCTTAATAAAATCCTCCTGTTCTATATGTAACAAAAAAGGTCCCCTGTGTCATTTTGGATAAACTTCATTGTGACTTTTTCAATGATTCTATTCAGAATACTAGTCAGGCTGACAAGTGCACCATTTTCAGGGTCCTTTATAAATTGATACCACAAACACCTGTTGCATAAGTCAGAGACATGTCCACTTGCTAATATTTTGTTTGACATAACTGATAGAGGTATAGTTTGTTTTCTGTTAATTCTCTATATGAAACAAGCACCAGTTATTTAATTGAATTTAATTTGTTAACTGGTACACAGACTGATCTGTGGGCCTTTTCCAGCTATGACCTGAAACACAAGGGCAAATATAAATGCAAGATAAAGACTGGTAATTAGTGTAAACAATCAACTGGCATGTTTCCGTGATGAAGGAAGAAAATGGAGCACCCAGAGAAAACACACAAAGAGAAGGGGAGAACGTGCAAAACTCCATACAGACAGTGCGCACAGGTTAGGACTGAATTATGAACTATGGAGCTGTGAGGCAAAGTACCCATCAGTAAGCCATCATTTATATATAGATGCATATCTATATATATAGGGAGACAGAGAGTTTTATAGAATACATCTGTCTCTATAGCTCTCTGCAATATATATATATATATATATATATATATATATATATATATATATATATGTATATGTGTGTGTGTTTATGTAGGGAGAGAGAGAGTTTTATAGAAGACATCTGTCTCTATAGCACTCTGCATATGTCTTTGCTTAACATGAAGTCTTGCAGTTGGATGACCACTTCATTGTTTATTGATAACATGCTCCATTCACAATTTTTCCTTTCTGTCTGCTATAATCAAAGAATATTTTATTACTTTCAGTCTCCGACATCAAGCAAAATTTGCAGCTACAGCTGGAAGATTTAATAAGAAAAGCAAATAGTTTCTGAAGTGTACTTAATCTACGTTCATTTTTATAACTGATGATTTTGGAAAGGTTTCTTATTTCATTTTTGCTGTATAAGTTATTCATTTTATGAGTCTGCACAAGTTTATGTTTTAATTTACCTGTATATTTGGGTCTTGCTGGTACATTTTCATATCTACAGAATTTAAGGACATCGTAGAACTCACTGATGAAATCCTGAGCAGATTTATTTAGGTCACTGAGGAAAGTGCGGTTTTATAAATTTGTCATTTGTTGCTTCACAGTTTCCACTGGTAAAGTCTAGGAAAAGGTAGTTTATTTCAGACTTCATTAATTTCCTCTTAAGTTAAAGATAGAAATATTATGAGCTGTGTTAAGCAAAATGTGTATAACCATCGGTGAGAGAGTGGAAAGATCATAGATTTGCAAGCATGCTAAGATACTGATTTATGTAACTGGATTTTGTAATGTGTATTCCAATGTATTTTGAGTAAATCATCAATTAATGTTTGGCCATATTTATTTAGAATTGATAGCTTATGCATTCAATATTTGGGAAGCTAAAATAATCCGCATAAGGATTCTATTTTCACTCATTGTTATATCCTGGAAACCACTGAGGAAATAAATTTTGCTACATGGGATATAGAAGATGTACAGTAGTTGCCTATAATATTACATAATAAACCACTGGTATTAATTACTGTATGGGCAATATCTAGTTTTAAGATGTATATTTTTTGGCTTTTGGATATTAAATTATCCTTTAGAAACACTGAACAATTTAAATTGTTCATTCCAGTATAAATAACAACCATGTCATGAATACCGTCAATCTGTCAATCTTTTTTTTTTAATCTAATTGCATCCTCAGACAGGTATAACACTGTCATAAACGTTTTGCAAGGTCCAGTGATATATGTGTAGTTTTATAAACAATGGAGTCACCAATTACTAGGATGCTTTTAGGATGCATATATTATTAAGTTCTGAATGCATCTACTGTATTTGATTCAGCTGGTTCACCAGTAAGAATGCTGTATACACTTGCAACTTTTTCAGCGAAAGGAAAAGGCAAACATTATCACAATTACTGCCCCATAGCTATTCTCTCTCCACTCTCCAAAATACTAGAGAGATGCATACACTCTCAGGTCTCAGACTACCTCCTTACTAATAACCTCCTTTCCAGTACTCAGCATGGTTTCCAACCAAACCATAGCACCACCACTGCCTTACTCTCCTTTACTAACACTATCCTTCAGCATAAAAACAATGGCTATCTCTCCTCTGCTACTTTCCTAGATTTCTCTAAAGCATTTGACATGGTCCCACACAAACAACTTATCTCTGTCCTCAATAACCTATCCTTCTCTCAGTCAGTCACCAACTGGTTTCAGAGTTACCTGTCTGACTGCCAACAATCCATTGTATGGCAGAATGACATATCTCCCCAACTACCTGTCTCCATAGGGGTTCCCCAAGGATCCATCCTTGGACCCCTACTCTTCTCTGTTTACACCAATAATCTAGCCTCTGCCACCAAACATGGCACACTCATACAATATGCAGATGACTCAACCATCATCTGCTCAGCCCAGTCCATACCCAAACTGCAAAAAGTCACACAAGAAGCCTTTTCCTCTGTTGAAACTTGTTTATCCGATGCCCAATTAATACTCAACCCAAACAAAACTAAACTGCTCATCTTCCAACCCACCAAACATATTCAAAACAACTCTCACTTTAACATCACAGCAAAAGACATCACCACTATATACCCAACTGAACACACCAAATTGCTAGGAGTGGAAATAGACAATAAACTAAAATTTGACATTCACATATCCATGACCATAAAAAAAGTCCACAAAAAACTAGGAGCGTTATACAGAAATAAGCAACTTCTCAATAAAGCAGCAAAGATTTCAATAGCAAATTTCCACCTTATCTCCACCTTACTTTATACATCTCCAATATATACCAACCTAAGGCAATGCGATCTAAACAAGCTAGAGACCTGCTACAACAAAATCGCCAAATTCGCCACAGGGGCATCCTACCGTAGTCACCACTGTCTCTCACTTGCTGAACTGGGCTGGCTTGAACTCCCTCACCTCCTTCAATGGTATCAACTCTCACTCGCCCACAAACTAGTAAACCATCCACTAAATGTCCCATCCCTCCAGAATCTACTCCAACCCTATCGCACCAACAGACCACTAAGATCCAGCAACAAAAATCACTTGCAGATCACTAAAGCCAATAACTCTGCTGGTGAAGCACTATTCTCTTGCACCATAGCCAAATTATGGAACTCCCTCCCACCCACAATTACCTCTGTACCATCATGCACCCACTTCAAAACTTTACTAAAAGCGCACCTAAAAACATGCTGGCTATGCCCTTGCAACTCCTACTCTAATATCACCCACCCCATCCAACCACTACCTTTCTTTCCACTCCACAAACTACCTTGATTATAGCAAGCTCAGATGCTCATAAGCCTAGTACTTATTATACAGCAGGAACTTCTTATTGTAACATTTGTTAATATCTGTTATGTACTTCGCAGATAAAGATTCTAGTTGTCTACTGATGTACGATGTTCTTCATCTGTAAATATGTTGTAAGTAATTGCTATGTTAAATTGTTAATCGCTATGTAATCCAACGTAAGTACTGTCTGTTTATTTTAACTGTGGAGCTTTTCTCTCTGGGCCTCCTCTGAAAATGGACTTACATCTAGTCGGACACTCCCGGTCAACAAATGTAAATAAATAAATAAATAAATAAATAAATAAATAATGGATTAATCATTTTTGCTCTGTCTTTAAACTGCTCCTACTTGTTTCTTTACATCATTTTATTTTCTGTCTTTGTAAATTCTCTTAAGGTACAGTAAAGCTTCTGTCATGCTCTCCCACTTCCTTTCCTGTAGATTACAAATATTATACTTCTTTAGTTTCTTCTCATGTACCTTCTAGGGTGTATCCTGCTCCATTTTTATGCCATCCTTTGGACACCTATTATGTAGGTGTCAGCATAGAAAACAGATCTCCAGAAATGCATACAGATCTTAAACATTGTCTCATCAACTGTCCATACAAAATAGAAATAACAGCTTAACTTTTAATGTACCATCTCACTGTGTTTTTTAGTATCCCAACTTCAGTCTTCAGTACTTTCTTGCTCACTTTTGGGTAACCTGGCAGAATTACCCAGGTCCCGTTACATTTCTCCTATCAGCCTCTTCTTCATTTTATAGACTTTGGATTTTATCCAGGTGCATTTAAAACAATATTTTTCATGCAGGTTTCCTGAATCTTCCTCAAAAAAAGTGAGAAAATAAACCAACCTCGCAGCTTATGGGACGGCCGGGTCATTAGAAGATTAGCATTGCTAGTCCACGTCAGTAGTTTTTTTTAATTTGCATGTTAAACATAGTAGTCTTAAACTATAAATGCAATCACATATATGGTCGATGGAAAAACTTAAGACATGTTTGTGCACTTGTATATAAAACTGAAAGTTTTCCAATCATACTGAGCTATGTGCAACAATATTCTATGTAAGCATCATAAAGAACTTTTGCCACAATAGTTAAATGGCTATTTTCCCTTATTTAGAATTGGGGTTAATCCCTCCCACTTCAAGTTAATATTGTTAAGAAAAACAATACCTTGAGTGCACATATGGGAAATAAATAATAATCCATTATTCTAGCACCATGCCTATACTTTTGGCAAGACAGTGGTATGACTTTATGCACAATTCTCATATCTTTTGCAATGCGAAAACATTTTATTAGATGGGATTCAGAAAGGCTCACTGCAAGTGGAAAACTTTAACATGACCATTTTCACACTCTGATTCTTAGACTGCATTACCCCTAAGGCTTTCCCTTAGCAGCAGCCCAAGTGCAGAGTACAGTACCCATGGTAGATGGTAGAGCTGCTTGCTAATGAGGCAGTCTGGGGGAGCAGCTAATGCTCTGTGCTGAAATGTGTGCTCTTCCACAGAAGTACCAGTGGCTCCTGATTTATGCTGTTGAATATTTGTAAAATGTCATTGTTTGAGGAAAAAGTGAATATCAGAAGACTGTGATCACACATTCACTTCTATGGAAGCAGTTATGGTGCAGTTAAGTTCAGACAAGACATTTAGATTTAATTTGCTCACTCCAGTGTAAATTGCTAGGATGCTTTTAGGATGTGTATATCACCAAGCTGAGGGATGGTGTTAATGTTTGTGTGTGTGTATTTGTGTGTGTGTGTGTGTGTGTGTGTGTGTGTGTGTGTGTGTGTGTGTGTGTGTGTGTGTGTGTGTCTCTGTATATGAGTGTATTTGTATGTGTTGTGAGTGCAACTGCATAAGCATGATTGAAACTGCATAAATGTGAGTGTATGTGTGTGTGTGTGTGTGTGTGTGTGTGTGTGTGTGTGTGTGTGTGTGTGTGTGTGTGTGTGTTTGTCTGTGTGTCTCTGTCTGTTTGTTTAGCTGGGGTATTGCACTAAGGAGGGTCAATAGGGATTTGAGAGTTTATGTGTGTGTGTGTGTGTGTGTGTGTGTGTGTGTGTGTCTGCTTGGGTGCCCTTGCCAACCTGATGCATGCGCTGTCAGGAAATGCACTATTGCAGTCAGGGCTGACAGTACTAATGTTAGCTTCAATGTTATGCTAATGAGCTGATAATGACGTTTTTCTCACTGTGGTCATGGCTGTTTCTGAATCACATTTTCTCACCATCGTGGAAAGTGAACTACTTGTAGAAGATAATGTCCAGAAGTTATGCAAATGTTTCCAGGTCCTAGTGACTGTCATGTCCTGTGCATGAAATATGCAAGTGATAGAATAATATAACCAGAGGTAATGCATACGCTATGTCCTGTATAGGTGACTGCAGCTTATATATGCAGAAAGCATATATAATTATTGCTTACATATGTGATATGTAGTTGTACAAGGCACACAGTAAAATTGACTACAAACACCAGTGCTCCATCTGCATTTAGTTTATCTCACTGGAGTGCAAGTTGAGGAAGGAATCACATCAACTAAACAGGCATCCAAAGGAATGTCTGCATCTGGAACATACATGTTAGCTTTGGGATTTTTTTTTCACAATAAATAAATAAATAAATGATTACACAGTTCCTGGCCATTCATTGTTTTGGCTAGACTGCACAAAGATGATTATCCATATTTTATTGATGGTATAAGGCATAAATGCTATGAGATCATAGGAATTAAACTGGATCCTCTATGTGCATAATATGTACCCTTTTCTTTTTGCACATGGTTAATTTTATTATTTATTTTTTACTGGGTAATCTTATGAGTAACAAGTTATGTTTTTCAATGATAATTAAGAAACACCTTCTGTTTAAATGACTGCTCAGATTCACATAGCTTGTTAATGGGAATGGGGAAATCAAACCCAGTATTACAAAATAAAACACATTATGAGCTCATAGTCTTAACTTTATGAACTAAACTGTCAAATATCCACTTTAGTGGCTAGGTTAGAGCAAGGCAGGATTCCTAACTTTCTGCACTGCTCATCTTCTGATTAGTTCAAGCATTATCTGTATAACATGGCTACATTTTTTCTGTGAATGCCAGCAGGGACTGATGGATCTAGTAGAACCCCCTCCCACATAACCTTCTAGCTTGGTTTATATCTTCCCTCAAATATGGTATGCAGAAAATGTTATCACAGTTAACACAACTGCCCTTGGATAAAGAAAACCAGATTTATGAAAGCTGACAGTTCAGTTATCTGCCCTATTTTCTCAATTAAGTATTTTTTTGTTTGTTTCGTCCAGTTGCTGTTTTATAGCTAGCGAAATCATTTGTCATTTGTGAGATGAAATATAGTGCAAGGGTCCATCAGGCTTACTAATATTAGGTGCAACACCTTATTCAGGTTTTGAGGTTACTGAAACCCATAGTATAGCAGAAAGCCCATCCGACAGTGTTGGCTACCATCATTTAGGTTTGCATTTAGATGAGCATACAACTTCCTTTTGTGCCGGGAACACACGTGATCATCATGATCAAAATTCAATGTACTAAACTTATGTAAGCACAATGTATATTAAAAATAAGACTCATCGTGTGTAGGCATTTCTGAGAAACAAAAGTATGAACTGAATTAAATACCTATTTACTCAGATTAGCTATGCATGATTCAGTATCTTAAGCTATTTTATTCACTTGCTGGTATATTAACTCATCAAGTTTAAAGAAACCCGAGGAAATATTTAAAAATATGTAGACAGATACATTTCTAGTTCTGTGATGCATTCTCTGTTTCTGCACTCCATTTTGTCAGTTCATATTTTTTCTGCCATTTGATTAACACTGTCAGCACTTTACATTTTGATATCATACCAGTCCTAAACCACACATGAACATGAAGAGACAGACTTTGGGCATATTTTTGTATTAATAAATGTATTTTTGTACTAATAAATACTTGTTTCATGTATAACAAATAACACAAGGGATGCTATGTGAAGCTTCAGCTAAATGTTAAAACTAGAAACCTGTGGCTACAAACACAGATGTGAATGGGTAATCTGCTGGTGGATGAAGACTGAATGTTTGAGCTTCAGTTTCCTGAGGATCAACATGTCGACTAGCAGAGCTCCTCCACAAGAAATCACTATTGGTAATTCCCTTTTTGGGGAAATTACCCTCTTCTTCAAGTTGGTGTGACCATGAGGGTCTTACCTCCCACACTGGGGATGTTGGGGGTCTTGCCTCCTTGAAAAAAAAAAACAAAAAACAAAAGTGTTTTGGGGCATTTTTTTTTTTTTTTTTAGCAAATGCTTTCGGGAATTCTGAGCCTCTGTGCATTCGCTTTCATCTACTCATAGTGAAAGTGATGTGAACACTAGAATCAATCCTTCCTTTTAAACAAGCTGTTTTAGCAAGAAAAATTGGAAAATTTCTGCCTTGTTTTACATGGTGTGAAGTAATATTTTTTTCTTACAGACTTAATATTGTGGTGAGTTCTTGTGACAACCTTACTGCTAGAAATATACTGAGAACTAGCATGCCATAATGTTATGTGAAACTTGAATGTACAATGAGCTATATTCCTTCACAGCCTTAAGTTTCTTTTTTTACTTATTTTTGATAGCCAGGCTACTCCTACTACACCTCTGGCCTATTTTCAGGGGAGACCTGAGCTGATATTTATACAGACTGGGAAAATTTTGGCAAAACACTGTGGAAGTGATGGACTTGCTCTTTTCAGTAATATGAGGGGTGTAAGTTAAATTCTAAAACTAGGATGTTTTTCACGTTGATGAGATGGTGAGTAAATATGGCTTAACTTCCTCAGCCATTTTTTTTGGAAACTTAAGAGTAGTGGTTAGAAAATGTTAGAAAACATTTTTCTGCTTACCACTTTGCTGAGAACACACAATATGGAATTAGTCAGAAATGTAAAATGAGACATAACAATAAGATATTTACTGGAAAAGATTAATAAAATAACATACTGAAAATATAAAGAGTATGGTATTTAACATTTGTATCAAATATTATTTGGTGACAGTTTTGATAAGATGGATCTAGGATGGAAAAGCTATTTGTCATAGAAGAAGCTGGTATAAATACGAGGAAATGGGGCTTTAGATGGAAATATTTAATAAGTGCTTTCCAGAAGTTAAATACAAAATAAAAGAGGAGAAAGAGGAGAAAATGTATAATTTTTAAAGTTGTGACAAAGAATAAACTATTAACTATCTGTTTTTCATCTGCACCAGATTCTGGGATTCTGGGATTTTGAGAACTGTTCGTCAGGAAAACTTGTGTATTTGGAATTAGAAAGTGTAGTATTACAGATATTATGATAATTTATTTTATGAAAAGACGGTATAGTTAAGATTGTGATACAAAGTGGGATTTGAGAGTAGAGAGATGTGGTGAAGTTATATATAATAAAGAATGTAATACTGAAGAATGTGTTGGTAATGGGGTGTTAATTAATATATAAACATAATCACATCAGCCCCTCTTTTTTTCTGCTTACACGGAGAGAGCTAGATAAATTGTGATATAACTGATGCATATTTAAGCATTGCTACTTTGGAATCTATTTAACACCCCTTTAGAGCTGATTTTTTTTTCTGATTAAACTTTTGTATGTTCATTATTTTGTTTAATAAAACACTGTTACTCTTTCTCTTTGTGTATTAAGCCCTTTCTCTGAGGTTACTGAGATAACAAGGCTGACAGTTTTGGTAGAAAACAGAAACTGTAGCTTTCCAAAGTATGTCAATAAAGGAAAATTACTGATTCTCAATTATTATTATTTCATGTTGTCCTTGTGGAGAATGATGGAAAAGATTCTGCTGCTGTTGAATAAAACATTACTTTTACTACTGTGCTACAAGTCAAAGAAAATGCAGCTATGATGGTGGTGGGATGCATCACTCTGTGATGCCTAGATGAAATAAATAAAACATTGCTGGACTACAGAAAACTAATGATATGGCACAGAAAATTTAGTGTTGGGGGGGATTTGACTTCTGATAGGGCTGAATGCTTGTTGCAACTAAGACTGATAAGCCACAGAAATATTTTGCTAACAGATAAAATTTTCTTTTTCTAGCACCGTAATGCAATCTGCAAGCTTGAGGTCCAGATATTGAAGGAAGTTTGGATGAAACTCTGGGCAGAGTGTTTGCATAAAAAGAACTTTTGGTAGAGACTGATTTTTTTTTTTTTTTTTACCTCAGTGTTTAGTGGCTTTCATTCAAATCAGTGTGAGGAAAGTGTGTTTAATACCACATTTGGTAGCAGAAAGGGAGTGGAAAAATTCTAGATTTTATATTCTGGATTTGCAAATATGTCTTGCCAGTAGCACTTTGTGTGTGTGTGTGTGTGTGTGTGTGTGTGTGTGTGTGTGTGTGTGTGTGTGTGTGTGTGTGTGTGCGTGTGTGCGTGTGTGTGTGTGTGTGTGTGTGTGTGTGTGCGTGTGTGCGTGTGTGTGTGTGTGTGTGTGTGTGTGAGTGATCCAAGTGACATACATCCATGCTGAGTTGGAAAATGTAGTACTGTTAGGACTATAACTGAAATCGTACAGTACAGCTCTTTTGAATGTATACCTTTAACTCCCAGTGGGTGTGGCTTGAATCTTTAAAAAAATTAAGTTATCTCCTTACATTTCAAACCAATATTCATATCTCTGGAACCATAAGCGTTACTATAAAACTGTAAATGGAAAACTATTCAAGATAAATTAATCTTTACATTGGTGGCAGTCATTCAGTTTGATGATTATACTAGATTTTATAAGCCAAAATAAAGGCAGTTAATAGTAATTTTGTAATGTATAAACAGTTTATGGAATCTCAATAACTCTTCAAGCAAGACACATACTGCCAGCAAGATTTTCTTCATACAGCTATGAGCTTTCATATGAGGCCATGCAGTTCTGTCTGTGTTACCTGAATGTTGAGATATTTAGAGAAATATGAAAATTATTACAAAACAAATAAACAGTATACAAATAATATTCAATATCTCTTTAGCTGAATTAGATAGAGGTCAAATATCAATACTTGTCATCATGTACAGTTTAAGATGAAATCCTCTGATACCTTGTATGTAGCATGATTTTGGAATTATTAATGCAAATATGAATAAGCAATATTTGATGCCTAGAGAAGTCTGTAGGAGTTAACTGCAGACACATCTGGTGGAGCACTCGACTGTAATGAAATAAGGGCTCAAGTTTGGCATATGGACGGTAGGAGAGGATAAAAAATGTGACTTTATGACAGAAGCATGGCCTGTTACAGCATCTTTCAAGCATTATTTTGCTAGGAGAAGGACCTGGCATTGTTTTTATGCTCTAATGACTTGGCAGAATTGCAACTGTGGTGGCAGAATGTCTGTCAAAATATTTTGTGGGCATTGTAAGACCACTGGACATACCATAAACTTTTGTTGGACTATATGTATACCATGAGTACAAAGAGCAATATGATGTTTGTGTAAAGAAAGAAAATGCTACAGCTAATCAAGTATTGGTATGATGGGGTGAAGTGGGGGTGGGGGCTGCTGGTGAGACCTTATGCAGTCTTACTGTATTTACTTTGGCACTTTGTCTTTCATGGAAACCGATGCTGTGAGGGCTGAGGATTCATTAATTACTACTGAGGAGAATGACAAGGAAGAGGAAACAATCTTTGGATAATTCCTGTTATTCCTGTTGATAACCAGCTTGCTTGGTTGGATGGGGTAATAATTCTGATAATATTTTTGTTAGATAAATAAAAGGTTTTGTTATATTTTTCAAAACTAAAGAAAGATAGCATTTTTAAATGAAGAATGTTGGCTTGCAGTGCAGTGGTAGCAGAGCTGTAGCTAGGCTATCTGTCACCCTCTCCAGTTCTCTCATATTGGCACACCACTCAACTCTAACCTGGGGACCAGAAAAAAAAGCAGCTTACTACTGTTAAAACACCACCCACAAAGCACTTCAGCTCTTCTGCTTTGACTATGAATAAAGTATCACCTTCCCTTTCTAAATGCCAACACTGTACTACCATATCATCACAATCTGCTGATCATGTCAATCAACCTTTTGCATCTGGGGCAGTTGTCTCCTTCACCTCACGCTACCTATGCCTCAATACAACCCCTTATTGTGACTTTCCAAGATGGCTGCATACTGATCAACTGCTTAAGTTCAGCTTTCCCAGTTTCCCAGTATGAAGAAAAAGAAACTGAAAGATAAGGACCAGGAAATCTGTCACTTTTACTAAATTCAGTTATTGGCTAGTAAATACACTGCCTGCGTACAAGCAGAGAAGAAACTAAGACAGCCTGAAAGAAAATCAACTAAAAAAGGTGAAGAGAAAACATTGACTGGGAGGAAATCCTGCAGCTATTCAGCAAAAAGCAGTTCAAGCCCCAGCTTTGGTACAAGACACAGCGTCCAGTAATCTAGAGGTAAAATAAGTCAAATTTGCTCAGAGCTGATTAAAATAAACAAAACACTGAAGGAGTATGTCATCTGTTAAACACTGGAGACAATAGAGTGTTTGTGGAAAATTATTATTCACTGTACACCGGGTAAAAGATAAACAAATGTATTCCAGCAATTAAGGAATATTGAGAGGCAAGTGTGAAATTGAATCCAGCTGTCATTCAGAATATTTTTTCCTTGAGGATGAAAGTCATTTTTGATGCAGAAAAGGCTAAGGAGGAAATACAAGTTTGTCTAACAAAAAGTGAGCCATCACACACAAGGCAACTCTACTTCTCATTCTTCTGATAATAAAGCACATGGAGGGGTTTTGCCAGTGAAACTTTTTCCAATGTAACATAAGGAAAATGCTTGAGAGACAACAGGAAAGCATAGGGGTTGACTGGAAGAATTTAACCAGAGTCTGGAGTTGGGAGACGGAGATGAACAGGAAGAAGACCAGTAACACAAAAATTAGTGAATAAATGTGAGATTACAAATCATCAGTCATATTTGTGAAATATGTCTGTTCAAGAAAAAGTAGAAACAAAGGACTTTTGTAGACTTTGTTAAATTTGAGGGGCACGAAAAGGCATTTACCTTACTTCCTGTCATTAAGTTTGAAAAGGACACAAAGGGAAGGGAAGAGGAAGGAAAAAAAATCAACTGCAAGTAAAACAATTTCTGTATTAAACAGTATTTTTATAAAACTTTTCATTACATAAATTGCATGTTATACAGTAAAGCATTTTTAGTTATTGCTGTATGTGATAAAGATACTAAAGTAAACACATACCTTTTTTCTGTCTTTCTTTCTTTCTTTCTTTCTTTCTTTTTTAGTATTAGGAAATGTAGACATTACAATACAAAAGGAGGAAAAAGGCTAGACAAAAGCATGTTTAAGTTAATAGGCTGTAGACTTGGGTTGGTGAGGTGGGGGATGGGGTGCAAAAGTACACAGATCATAATATATGTAGAACTGATATATTTTCTCTTACTTTTGCACAGGTGAATGTCTGGATTAAGACCCTTGGCTTAATCTAGAAACAAGTTTTAAATGAAAACAAGTAAATAAGAGAACACTGAATTTAGTAATGAAAAGTTTCCCATTCGCAATTAATGTTTCAGCATGTCCTAAGAAGCTTGGAGCTGATGGCTATATTTTTTACATCTCCATGGAGACAAGCTGATTATAGGACAAGAAAAAGCCAAAGCACTGGTTTCTTTAAGTCTAAAATCTAATATTTTCTGAGAGTATTCAAGTGTTTTAACATCTGGGAGGGAATAAAGATAAAAAATAACAGATGCCAATTGGTTTAAGTAGGACAACAGACAGTAACATGCATCTCAGCATGGATAACCACAACTTTAGGTTAGATAAGGCCTGTGTTTGCAACTGGCTGTTTGGGATTGTTGTTCCTATTAGGAGGGTTAATCTTCATTATTTGAAGATGTACACAGTTTTGTGTGTTTGCATTAACAGGTTGTAGGGGTATTCTGTGTGTGTGTGTGTGTGTGTGTGTGTGTGTGTGTGTGTGTGTGTGTGTGTGTGTGTGTGTGTTTTCTTTTATTTTTTTTTTTTGTTTGAGGGTTTTATTTATTTTATTTATTTTACATTTGTTTACCAGGAAGTCCAACTGGGCCAATGGCACATTTTCAATGGAGGCCCAGGGAGAAAAGCTCCAAAATAGAAAACATTGCAAGAAAATAAGTTTACAATAAAATAAAGCATTACAAGAATTAAGGATACATATAAGAAATATGAAATTTTAAACAATAATCACAATGCAATATCAGTTATTTCAAAGACAATGCATAGATCATACAAGTAGTTTGTTATAATATATAGGTTGTATGTTTGTAAATGGGGATTCCTAGTAGGAAGTGAAGACAGGAAATGGATAGAAAAGTGTGGAGACTAGGTGGGTCCTAGCAATCATGATCGTAGTATTACTGGTAAGGCATGTATTTTTTTACACCTGTGCAGGGTTACAAGTTTTATTTGTGTACTTTCTTTATAGTTTGGGCAATGTGTAAGTCAAATTGCAAGTTTTGATCTATGATAACACCTAGAAGTTTTGTTTGGGTGACCTGTGTAATGGTGGTATTGTTACTTGAAGTAATTATGAATGGGGTGGTAGGATCAGTGGCTTTAGTGGGGTGAAACAACATCAGCTTAGTCTTATTTGGGTTAAGTATGAGCTGAACATTCAATAGCTAGGTTTCTATTACAGTAAAGGATTATTGTATTATTTTTTGAAGCTGCTGGAGTGATAGGGCAGAACAGATAAGGGTTAAATCATCTGCATATTAGACTAAGGTGGCACGTAAGGTGGCAGTGTGAAGGTTGTTAGTAAATATAGAAGAAAAAAGTGGTCCAAGTATAGACCCTTGTGGAACTCATAAACCTACAGGCAGAATAGGAGATAGGTGGTTTTGCCATTTTACTGCCTGGCTGTGACCTGATAGATATTCTTGGAACTATGCAATAGTGGAGTAGCTTAGATTAAGTTTGGAGAGTTAACATAAGAGTTTGTTGTGGGGAAACTGTGTCAAAAGCCTTATAGAGATCCAGGAAGATAGAAGAAACAAGATTACCTTCATTATGATGCCGATTAATGGTATTAGTAAAACTGATAAGGACTGTGGATGTGCTGTGATAGGGGCAAAACCATGCTGAATATTTGCCAGAAGTTTATTGCCTAAGAGATAATTTAGAATTTGTGAATGTATGCATCTTTCAAGGATTTTTGATAGGGGTGATAAGATGCAATAGGGCAGTAGTCTGATAGTTCTGTAGAGTTCCCTCCTTTACGTAGTGGAATTATATAAGATATTTTCCAAAGGCCAGGGATATGTAGTTGTGAGATGGACTGACTGATTAGTATAGAGACCGGAAATGAAATGGCTTTGGCAGCTATTTTGAGGAATTCAGGAGGTAGTTTATCAGCTACTTGTGGGTTTGAGTTTATTCAGGAATTTTTAATAGCTTTTGTTGGGACTGGTTGTAGGGAAAAGCATTTGGTATTCTAAGCTGGTGGTGACAGGTTTGTAAGAAATGAGGGGCAATTGTTGTTTGTAAGAGCTACATGGATTCTGTAAAGTATTTATTAAACTGTGTGGTGATATTGTCTGTAGAGTTACTGGCTGATGGGGGAGGATTACCTGTTTAGCCCAGTTGTAGAATTTTGTTGATGGTAGACCGTTATTTTTGTGCTTTGATTGAATATTTGTGTAATGTTTTTTCTTATCAAGCCTGTTTTTTTTTTTTTTGCTTTAATTTTTAGTTGAAGGTATTTTTGTCAATTAGTTGATGTTTTATTGTGATGCCAAGTTTCCCAGGATATATCTCTTCATTTTAGGAGTGTTCTTGTCTCTTTGGTGAGTCAAGGGGCATAGTTGGATTTGATTCTAATTTTTCTGGTTGGGGCTAATTGATTTAAGATGTTTAGGAAGGCAGTGTTGAAATATTCTGCCACTTTGTCTAATGGGAGGGATTTGACTGGATTCCAATCACAAAGTTTGAGTAGGGATACAAAGTCTTGGGGGTTGAAGTTTTTAGTGCATCAATCCCTATATCACTAGGTGGGTTGCAAAATGGCTCACAGATAGAACACACAGTGTGAAAGTAGCTGACTCCAAGTCAGACTGCTGACCAGTCACAAGTGGAGTACTACAGGGATCGGTCCTGGGTCCTCTCTTGTTTGGTATCTACTTCTCAGGAGTCCAGGCCAACATGAAAGGACTCTGGCTGACAAAGTTTGCAGACAATTGCAAGTTGGGAGCCATTATTAACTCCCCAAGTGATGTTGACATCCTACAGAAAGGCCTTACTGAGACCAATGGCTGGTGTCAGAACCATGCTCAATGCCAAAAAATCTGTTGTTAGCCCCTTTGGGAAGAACCCAGTTCTCATGAATTACCACATCAATGGTAGTCTACTGAACACAGAAGGTGTTATAAGAGATCTGGGAACACAGTTTGACAGCAACTTCTCTTTTGACCACCACATTGCCACTGTGATCAGAAAGTCCTTCTATGAGGCACATCTCATTACTAAGGGTTTTGCATCCAGGAAGAAAGAGGTCATTGTCTCTCTCTACTCTTCCCTCATTAGGCCAGTCATTGAGTACAGTGCTCCATTTGGCATGTACCTCACTAGACACCTGCAACAACTGGAGAGGCCGCAAAAGTATCTCACAAAGAGGATCCTAGGCCTTAAACACTTGTCCTATATGGATAGACTCCAAAAACTCCAACTATTCTCTGTCTCATATTGCCTACTTAGAGGTGAGCTCTGCTTGACTTACAAAGCCATGTATGACCCAACTCTGTTAGAAACGCTACATCTAAAGAAATCCCAATCCCTCCACACCACACACTCCAGAGAACTCAACCTCATTACCACAATCAACAGAATGTGCTAGAGGGACAGGTTCATAACCCAGAGACTGCCCATGCTATGGAATAGATTTCCCATACATGACGAACAGAGCAACTCACTGATCCTCTTCAAGAGAAATCTTGATGAGTGGGTGGGAAATAGAAAATTCACCCCGGGGATCACTCCAGTGGCTCTACTCGACAGAGACACTTGGAACTAAGGTCGAGTGGTATGATGCCAGGGTAATCCTATGGGCTAGGCTTGTAAAGGCTCCAGGGCCATTAGCTTAGTACACACCTATGAACCTATGAACCTATGTAGTGGTTTTCTTGGAGTGATGTTACTTTTTTTGGGTTTATTTGGTGTCAGAGATGGAAGGTGGGGAGGTGGTCAATAAGAGTGTCTGGAAGGCAACCAGAGTGATGAGATAGTTCAGGTCAGTTGGTAAGGATCCAGTCTAGGATGGACTCCTTTTTTGATACTTTATCTTTTCTAGTTGCATTTTGTATCACTTGAGTGAAACCATGAATGTTGATGCATTCACTTGGTTGGGATGAGTTACATAAGTACCAGTTGATATTGAAGTGTCTCATAATGATAGTCTCCTGGGGAAGGGTACCTTCTGTCAAGTGTAGGATGGATTCTAATGTGTTAATATTGTTGTGAGGGGTGGGGGAATATAGGCTCCAATTATATTTAGTTTTTTTCTGAGTTAATTTTAAATCTTGTGAACAGGATCTCTGGATTGTTGAAAGTAGGACGGGTATGGTTTATAATTTCTGCTGTGAGGTTATTTTTGAATAGTAAAGAAATGCCTCTATCTGTTTTAGTTTGCCTTTCCTGTATATATATATATATATATATATATATATATATATATATATATATATATATATTATATACCTTGGGAGGAGTATTTCATTGCTACTGATTTCTGCTTTGAGCCAGGTTTCTGTTATTAGAACAATATCTGGGGAGTAAAGTGAAATGGTGGCATGAAATTCTTGGATTTTGTTCAATATGCTTCTTAGGTTAATGCTAAATATTAATAAGTCAGATCCTTTCTTAGGGATGTTTAGTAGGTTGGATTTTTGTAGGCTGGAAATGCTTGAGTTAGGTCTTGGTCCTAGATTTGGGTGAATGTCTCCACTAAGGATAAGTTGGGATGCTATTTGAAGGATTGTTTTTAGGTATTTGGATATATATTTGTCATATTTCACAGATATACGTGAATATGATTGTTGAGAGAGAACTAGAAATGGGGCAAGGTCTGTATGTGAGTAGTTTTATATAGCTGGGGATATCGTGATCGTAAAGGGTTTTGATTGTAGTAGGTTGGCCAGTGGGGGAGGTAATGATTGGGTATAGAAGTTTAACTCATAGTGATAGGATGTTAGTTGTGTTAAGATAGAGAGAATGTTAGGACAATAGCGCAGTGTAAGGTTAACATTTTGTTATGTAATATGTGGAAGAGTAGCATGAACAGGGGTGTGTGTAGTATAAAGAGGGTGTTGAGGGTTGTTATGAAGGGAAAGGGAAGAAAGGAGTTGGAGGAGGGTTAATTAAATTGATGGGTTCTGAATGATGTGGGTAGTTAGATATGCGAAGTGTTAGTGGTTTGTGTGTTTGCCTATATTTTAACTAAAATAAAAAGTCTTAGAAAATGTAGCATAGGTTCAAATGAAGACAATTAACAAAACTGTATAAAGGGTCAACCTGTCAAACATTAGTGGTGTATGTATCATAAAAGCTGGAAATACATACTTAAAAAAGCTGTCATATATAGTAGATGGGAATAATGATTTCTTATCATAATGGTGACATTTTCCTTATTATTTTGGAATGTGAATGGTCTCACAGGTATAGACAAAAAGGAAGAATATTTAATTATATTAAGACATGCATGTGCAAATGACACTTCTTCTGCTTCTTCTTTCGGCTTTTCTTGGTTAGGGGTCGCCACAGTGGATCAGCTGTCCACTCATGATTGGCAGTGGAGTTTTACGGTGTCGAGTGCAAATTTGGAAACAAATTAGCATGTGAATTTGATAAAGAAAGGATTTCAAGGTGGATATTAAGCAGAATACCAGAGACAAAGAAAAAAGGAGTACTTATATTAATAGTGAGAAAAGAGGAAAAAAGATAACAATGGTAGATTTGTGGTAGTAAGAAGCTACCGGCAAGGAATGAGGATCATGCCAGCATGTGTTCATATTCCACCTAAAACTGCTATTATGGAGTTTAAATACAATTTTGGAAGAAGTAAACAGCTTTCAGCAGGGAATATTACTTATAGGTTGGGAATGAAATTTGATTTGCAACAATGAGGATATATCTGGGGGCCTAGAAGGTAAAATATATCAAAAGAGGGTAGATTTCTGAAGAAATTTATGAAAATATTTGGTATGGAGGACATGAATCAGTAGCAGAAACTCAGAGAATTTACATAGTAGCATTAGCAATACAGTTAATTCCTGAAAGATGCATTCTTAAAGAAATAAACTCATGTTTAATAACATTTTTATAGTATCCCAAAAAGAATAGTGTAGCTCTAACTTGTCACATTAGACCCTGGAAACAAGGAGGATTGAACTTCCCAGAAATAGAAACATATATAAAAGCATCTGTGCTTAAAACTACAATAGACTGGATAAACCCAAATTATTTTGCCAACTGGAAAGAATTAACAATGGCTATATTAACAAATTAATTTAATCTGTTACAAATGTTTTTAATAGTAGACAAATCAAACAAACCCTGGTACATACTATGTATAAGTATACAATATAATATAACAAAACCCTCTAAAACAACACTGATTTATCATTACATCAGTTCCTTTAGGAAACTTATCAATGCAAACATAGATCTAAAAATTTGGTTTGATCTTTTAACCCCATTTACCATCACTAAGAACTTTCCCCACAAAATATATAGGGAAAAAAATAATCTCCTGGGAACAAAATGGATTCTTATGCTGGTTTCAATGTGTAAATACATTAAATGTTTTATATATACATATAATAAAAACTGCTTACACTATTCCAACACAGGATGGGTTAACTTTACAAAGCATTCTAATGTACACTCAAGATTTATGCAGATTAATTAATAATTCCTCATTTAAAGATATTCCATATCTAATAAGTTTTTTTGTATGAATTTATATATAATAGTTGTGAAAAGAAAAATTCCATTTCAAATCTATATAAAGAGTTAATAACATATAAAACAATTCCCAAACCATCATACTGGCAGTTCTTAACAAAAGGTCAGTCATTGCAGTTAACAGAAGAAATTAAAGCTAACATCCTACTATCAGTTAATTACACCTCTAACACACAGTACTGGAAAATATTTAACTGGAAATACTTACATAGAGCATTTTTAACACTAGATAGAATTAAAAAGATCAGTGCTACTACAAATGGTTTTTGCTGGAGGTGTGAAAAGTCAAATAAAGCAGACTGGATTTATATTTTTTATGAATATAATAAAATTAAATCATATTGGAATGGAATCAATAATTTTTTATAAGCTTTATTTAATGAATCCTTTACCTTAACTAAAGTGTTGATTATACTAAATGTAGATGAAGGTCCCTACCTGAATAAGACAAATATGTATTCGTTATGGACAATACTTGCTATATCTAGGAAATGTGTAACCAGAAGGTGGAATTCAAATACACCCCCGACCTTGGAAGAATTCTACACTTTACTGAAGACAACTGCATCGATGGAAATAAAAATCAAAGAACTACGACTCTATCCCAGGCCATTGGTAAATGATCCTTGGAAGAACGTTATATCTTTGTTGGCCTTCTGCAATAATCAATATTGTATCTCTGATAACTGATCTGTTAATTCTATATTTAATAACATACAGTGTATATAATTGAAAGTCAGGCTATTGTAAATATTGTATATAGTTGTTTAAAATGATATTTAAAAATATTATGTAAATGTTATTTTAATTGAAAATAAAAAAATATTTGCGGAAAAAAAAGTAATTAAAAAATTGATTTGCCTAACCAGAAAACGTGTACCTTTCAGGTCATCTTGACCCCTGCATAGGTGTATATTCTGCTGTGACAGTAGTTTCACCCATGGTCCTGCTGTTTCTGGTGCTATCACATTGTAAACATCTTTGCTTCACTAGTTTAGGGATTGTTTGTTTTTCAGGTACTTTTCGATTATCAGGGCAACACTTCCAACGTGGTAGCACACGCACGCATTGATCGTGCTATGTCTATAGAACATATTTTAAGTTGCTCATAAAATTATGGCCTTATTCGTAGAAGTAAGACAATATTGGTATTTTCACCACTATCAAGTCTGAAACTGAAATATCTGTCAATATTTTCTTACTTCAACAGTCAATGAATTGCTAGAAAGCCATAATTTAATGAGAAATCTCCTGCAGGTCTGGAAATATGTTAATTACACTGCAGAACTTTTGTGGAAATGGGGAATCAACTAAACAAAACATCAGAATTCTATTTTGACAATACAGTGCTAGACACACTGCATGATTTCCTCATAGTTCATGTTGACTGCACATTCATAGACTTGTGGAGACTGAATCGGAACGTTACAGTGCTTTTAGGATTAAAGGGAGGATAATGTACTTTAGCAGGTGGAAACCTTTTCAATGATCGCCATGTTTGGGATATCTTATAATATGTGGGAGTTTTCCACTATCCTGCCTGTGATCTTTGTCTGTCAACTCCAATTCTTTTAGGCTTTGTCCACAATACCGCTGCATATAGGGGGAGAGCTATACCTGTCAGATGTCTCTCATTTTGCAGAAAGTCTCTGAATTTGTGTTGTATTTTTGGTCTATCTACTAAAATTTTTGAATTGGTAGTGAACCAGTGAGGATCGTTGTCGTGAGCTATGAAATAATTGCGAGTGCCTGGTAATATTCCAAGCACACATTACAAATGTTGCCCCAATAACAGAAAAGTACCATTTTTCATAGCTGGTCTATAAACATTGGTGCTTTGTTAAGAACTTAGCATTACTTAAATATCGACTGTATCTGAAACTTACAGTAAACGTTTCTGTAAGTATAAGAACTTTGATGACTGGTTTAGTCCTACTAGGCCAATGGCATCTTTTTAGAGGATACCAGAGATAGTATTCATACTGAGTAAGAGAATGTGGCCAGGACACCAGGAACCTTCCCCTACTCTTTTCAGTAATTGCCATGGCATCTTTTACATCAAGCTGATCTACCACCAACTCAGGCAGATGGGGCCTTGTGTTATTATTCTCGTTTAATCACAGAATGTAGGCATAGCACACTGATTTGAAGATGGTGCTAATCTAACAAGTCTTTAGTGTTAATTAAATGTTTACTTAAACTAAAACCAATGGTTATTTTTTGAAAGTATAATGTATATATATGTTTTATGTTGGCTTAATTATTTTAAATTTGCACTGTACTTAGCACATTAATGAAAGTGATCTGAGTTAAAGTTAAGACTGTATTTAATCTGATAAAAGTCTTGTAATTTTAACAAAAATGCAATAACTTTCTCCCAAAATATAAAATATTGATATTTATTCCTGTTCTCTTCATGAATTGCTGGTTGGCATTTTTAGATGCACAGTTGAGCAGCATCCTTTGCATGATGTAGGGCAGTTCATCAAACTGAGATTCCCTTTATTATGGTGTAATGAACCTGTGACCCTAAATCTTTAGTACAAGAATTGTGTCTAACAATGGGTAGACCAAACTCCTCTTTTTCATGGACACGGTTTCCACACTTTAACGTAAGTATCTACCTCCCATATCATGAATAATCATGTCCAACACTGTTGTACTTTACAGAAAGCAAATTGCTCCATTTCTGATTAAGCCATAATTAAAAAGGACAATTCTGGGAAACAACCCTTTCTGAACATGTCAAACTATTGAAGAGTGATGAACATTTTTTCAAAGAACCAAACATGTAACATTTCTTCTTTATTTGTACCCCAGAGGAGATTTTTTTTGTGAAATCATCTTCTGTCCCACAATGTAATATTTTTGTTTTATGGTTTTGTGATGAAGTGTTATAAAAACTAATACACTGATCTTTTCAAATGCATATTTTAAAAACAGCCAAAATGCTTCATTTAACTTGAACTTTTGTAAAATATCTTACAAAATGAACACAGGCACTTTTTATAATTCAGATTGCCATAGCTGTGATCCTAAGAATTACAAGACCAGTACTGGATGATGGGAAATATAGAGTAACTCTGAGCTTCTGGTGTCTTAGAATAGTCTCACTATTTCAAGGCACAGTGAGGTTGGTGTTAACATATACGAAGCTAACTGTGATGTGGGAAGCTAGGGTGTAGGAAGACAAAAAATGCAAAAATTCTTTACAGTCATGGGTTTATACTTTGCCAGAGGTATGTCATCCACATTAGGTTTAGACAACAATATGACAAAAGAAGAGCTCTTCTTAGCTAATAGTTCAGAAGTTCATGGTAGGAGGTAGAAATAGCTTATGCAATATAGACAGAATATTTTCAGCTTTATTTATGCTAGACAGAAATGAATAGGGAAAACTGAGATATAATAATATATACTTTGGCATGATTACATGTTTGAAGCTACTGATTCTAGGTATGAATTTGCTGGATCTCATCTATTAATTTATTTAAATGATGTTTGAATGTAGCTAGGGTCATATATTATCTAACATGTAAGGAGAACATGTTCCATAGTTGGAGTCACTAGATACATACATACATACAAATATTTCAAGCATGGGCATTAATGCCCTTCCAGCTTGCTAGTATACCAAAACACTTGTTCCCATAACAAGTGTCCATGCTGTTCATAAAGATATTTAAATGAGTACTTGCTTTAATGTAATTTGGTAGTCTGTTCCATGCATCAGCTACTCTATCAGAGAACCAATCAGTGCACTTCTCATTCCTATAGAATCTTCTGCATAGGTTGTCTGATGATTCTCTACTACTTTTTGATAACCCCAAACATTCCTAGAGGTAGTTGTCTCTATATGTCCTATATAGCTAAATAAGATCTCCTCTAAGATATCTATAAGAGACACTGTAAGTTCAGATATTTTAGTCTTTCATAATAACTTAAATGTTCACATCCTTCGATTCCCTTGGTATATTTTATCTATACTCTTTCCAGTTTACTCATGCTTGTTTTCTTATAGGGTTTCCATATTGTTATTCCATACTCAAGTTCGGGTATAATGTAACTAACAAACAATGACTTCATCATTTTTGATTTCCTATACTTTATAAACATTTTTATACAACCTATAGTTCTATTAACTATCATTAACCAATTGGATGATATGATTAGAAAAACTCATAGCAGGATCTACCCATATATCCAGGCCCTTAAATGAGTCTACAGTTTCAATCACTATGGGCTATATTAAATATTCACCTTTCAATTTATGTCTCCCAAATCTCATATCCTTAGTCTTTGATGTATTTATCAGCATATTATTCTCATGTGCCCAAATGGTCAATTTAGTCAAGTTATTTTGCAGACATGCCTTATCTTTAATACATGTAATCAGTTTATCCAATTTCAGGTCATCTGCATGTAGACTGTAGAACACCTCAGATAAAAAAGTTATTTCTGAAAGATACAGACTAAACAAGTAAGGACCTAGGAGAGAGCCCTGTGGGACACAATAACTATAAGTATTTCACCTGTCCTGTTGCTGTATGATACTTGCCATGTCCTATCTGTAAGCCATGCAGCTATCCATCTTATCAAGGGTACATCAATACCTAGTTGTTCCAATTTACTGATCAGTGTTTTCTGTATGACTCTGTCAAATGCTGAAGCTAAATCTATATAAATTACATCATGGTACAATTTTTCATTCATAGCTGTTATTATATTGTTATAGAACATCATGTTACAGGTAGTAATACATTTATTTTCCACATATGCATGCTGGTATATGGTTTCAAGTCCCACCCTCTTCATTTCTGACAATAACTTATCCAATATTACCTTCTCCATTATTTTTCCACAACATGAAAGTAGGCTTAAGGGTCTATATGACTGTGGGTTTGTCCTACTCCCTTTCCCTTAAAGACAGGTTTAATAAGTGCATGTCTCCAGTCTTGAGGAATCTCCCCATATTTATATGACATAGTGAATAATAGATATAGCGGTACCATAAGTTCTTGCTGAAGTGTTCTCAGGCCATTGTTACTAATTCCGTCTCCTCCATGTGCTTTGTTTGGATCCAGTTTGTGCAGTTCCTTTTCAATATAATCTAATTTGATTCCAGTATCTGGGGTTACCTGGATGTCACTAGGACAACTTATCACCCCTTGTGTGGAGCCAAACTGTTTTGCATAAGATTTTGTAAACATGTCTATAATCTGTTGTATCTGAGAATAAATTTTAGAATCTGCGCACAGTTTATCAGTTTTTATGTCTTTACTCCTTCCACATCTTATGTATCTATACAAAAGTTTCCTATTATGCTCAATATCTTTATATATCTTTATATAAATTTTCTTCAAATTTTTTCTTGATCTTGTCTCACACTATGCTTAATGTGTTTGTCCAGCTTGTTTATTTCAGTTTTTAAAGTTGTAGTTCAACCTGTCTTCCATTTCTTATATTTTTTTGTCTTCCACCTTAATCAGATATCTTGTTCTTATGGAAATATATCCCCCTGACATTGTATGCCTACATCCTGATGTTAAACATTTTTTTTTATTTGTTGCACTCAAAACATTTATCTTTCAAAACTTTCCACATTCCATCTACAGTTTTTCCACTGAACATCT
The DNA here is from genome assembly GCF_019279795.1 of Protopterus annectens. Taxonomy (NCBI): domain Eukaryota; kingdom Metazoa; phylum Chordata; order Ceratodontiformes; family Protopteridae; genus Protopterus; species Protopterus annectens. Next base: position 482,825,350 of record NC_056734.1, read on the forward strand.
CACTCCAGTTAGTCTTAAATAGTGACTGTTTTGCTTCCATATAATCTGAAATTAACCTTCTGTATATTGGTTTAGATTTCAATTTGGCAGAATTATCTAGCAATAAATTAACCTTTATAACCCCATGATCACTGCACATCAACAGTGGTAAAACTTGACTTGAAGTAACAGTAATTTCTTTAGGAACACAAACAAAGTCTAGTATGTTCTATCCCCTGGTAGATCTTTTACAATCTGAAGCAGTTGTTGTTCCTGAATATATGTTGTGAATAATTTCCTTACTAATGTTGTTAAATTAATATTATTCCAATCTTTTTGTTGTAAATTTAACTTCCTAGCTAATATTATTCTTTCTTCCTGTGTTTCATGCAAGAAATATATGAATTCATCTAGGTCATCTGCACTTGACTTTGGTGGTCTATACACACCAATAATTGTTTTATGTTCCAGGGTTGTCTATTGTCACAGTTACACATTCTATAGTATCGGTGTTATCATTGAACATGTAACAATCACAGGTCTCATAACTATTTTTAATCTCTATCATAACACCACCAACTGATTTTTTGTTAGAATGCCTGTTACAGTAAAAACATTTATACCCTGACATAACTGGCTTCCAGTCATTGTTCTTTAATTATGTTTCACAAACAATAACAACATCAATCTTGTGGGAACGTAGCAAATTTTCCAGTAAAAAATATATATTATTAATGCTCCTAGCATTAACAACCATCAGAGATGCATCAAATGTTGCCATCTGTGAACTGTTACATTTTTGACCTGGCAAAAATCCTGCCTAGTGTGTCCTGGCCATATTCTCTTCCCTGATCTTGACAAATACATGCCATCCTGTCTGAACACATGTGCCCACAACTAGGCTTGTATGCTCTGCACATTTCCATTTTTTAAAACAGGACATTTTTTCCATGTAGTTATTTACCCCCCAGAAATCTTTTCATTCACAGTGACCTGACTATCCTTTCTATAGACGATTTGTTATAAATATGTCCTAACACCAGTACATGTTATACTATCTAAGAGGGCTGTCATTTCCCTACTAACAGTCAGAATCCTTGCGAATGAGTTGTACCAACATGAATAAAAATAGATCCATACATCCTTACATTAAGGTATTCCAAGGCATGTCTCACGTCTTCTATTTTTGCTCCGGGCAAGCATAACACTATTCAATGTCCATTATCTTCTCGAAAAATGTAAGTATCATTTCCTCTAATAATTGAATCTCCAATTACAAGAATATCTTTGCTGACCAGCTCTGAAGAATATTTAACTTCTAATACAGTAGCCCTATCAATTGCTACAAAGGCTAGATCTTCATCATCATTAGTCTTATTAATCCCACTGTTTTCATTGTGTATTAAAATCTCATCCAGCTGGCATTGTAAATCTACAGCCTGAACCATGTAGTCAACATAGGTCTTTCTTTTCTTTTTTCTTACAGTAATGTTCTTCATTCCTTCCGCATTGTTTTGATTTCTGCCTTTTCACCTGCCCCTGCCTCTTTTTTCTACCTTCTCTTGGAAAAAATGATGCCTATTTCTGTAGACTGAAGGTTTTCTGATAAAAAAGTTTATGATTCCCTGTAGCCTGTGTGTTACCTAACAAAGCAGTGTCCGTTTTAGTATGTATTTTCTTTACTCTACAGACATTAATTAGTTTCCTTTTCTTGCTTGTTATTTGTTGTGAACTTCTTTCTTTCTTTCTTTTTTATTTCCTTCTAGACAATCCGGATCCTCAGATTGCTGAATACTTGCATCTAGAATTCCAGAGTTGTCAGGGGCATCATCTTGTTTCATGGGGGTTGAATGATCTTTACAGACAACAGATGCATCATTTCCTAAATGTGTTCTACTTGTTCTATGCCTAACATTATTTATTTCATCAGTCCAGTCATTAATATTGGAAACAGCAGTTCTCCAAGCCATGCCAATTGCTCAAGGGCAAACATCATCAAGTCTGGATTTACTTCTAACAGTTGTAAGCAAATCATCCAACTTTGGACATGAGGTACACAGATCACCAGTGTTATCAGCTGTTACCTTTAAATATGCATAGCATTTATTACACTGTACAAGATATTTGTGCATTAGCAAATCATTAATTGCATACTCATTTAAGGAATCCATATTCAGCTTTAAATGACTAAAATATTGTAAAAGAAAAGATTAATCAAAATCACTAACCACATAAGTCAAAGAGAACTTAAATCAACTTCCATGACAAAAATCACACAAGCAATATACAACTAAATACTAAACTATGTACAGTAAAGTTGTTCTGACTGTACAAGTTCTACAAGCCAGACAAAACCCGTAATTCTTTTATGTCGGTGCAATGCACTCAGTAGCTTCTGCTCACTTTCACTCACAGTCAAACTTCATCAGTAAAGGCCAATAAATCACAAACCAAGGTAGGATTGTTTAGATATTCTCTAGATTTTTTTCTCTGCAGTTTGTGTGAATTTATAGCTGTCTAGGCTGATGAATTTATCCCTGCATCGGGACTTGTTGATGTTTTGGAGTAGAACAATGTCTTTGGAATGAGTGTTAACTGAGGAGTTTTTCCTAATCAAGGAAAAGGAAATCACAGAGAGCAAGGCTTGACTTAGTTCAGAAAACAAGGCACAAATCACATTACATGAATCTATAGGCTACAGAAACTAATGATGTTTTTAGTCTATCTGAATAAGAGCATTTTTTATATCTTGGATTATTTTAGTTATAAATATTGACCATACACACCTACAGTATCACATTTGTACTTAGCTGCAATGAGAAGCATCATTTGACATCAACAAGACTACTTTTTCTGATACTATTTATGTCTGTATAAATTTACAAATATAGAGTTGTGCATTTATATGTCTGGCTTCAATATTTTTCTTATTAGACCATCATTTTAAGTGGCACACTGAAAATATTGCACGGAACAAGCACAGCTTTTCAGATATATCATATTTTTCTACAGCTGATTTTCAGTTCATTCAGAAAGCATTCTTGCAGTCCAAGCTATACTGCTATTTTTGGGGAAAGAGCAATAAGTCTGTCAAAAACAAAAACCAAGATGGACAAAAAATGCAAATACACTAAGTGCAGCTATTGTGTACATGGCATGGTGCACCACACACATGGTAGAGTGCTATTTGGTAATAATTAAATGTTCTACACTTAGTGTAGAGTGGCAAAACAAATGTAAATGGCAGAATATGCTAATGATAGCATAAGTAACTGAATTCCATGATAATTAGCTACTCCAACATGGCAGAACTATCAATGAAGTTATAAAGCAATTGTGTATAATCAGTGTGACCATTTTCCATGAAATCCAAAACTCTTTGGATTGCAGTCATGATTACACTTAGAAAAAAGAATGTTAGCTGTTGCTGCTGCTGCTGCCATCATTAACCTGCATGTGCAACAGACTTTAATTCAAGGTGCTGCTGCTGTCTAACACCAAAGAAGTGAGTGTGTACAAGTAAAACAAAAATGTGTTTCTTAAGTATCCAATTTGCAGTGCCAGTTGTGTGTGTGTGATGGTATGGGCAAGTATTTGTTGAATGTGTGTGTCTGCGGGAACACAGGCTAGTACTGTGCTAGCACTACATCCTGACATCTCAGTCAGGTGTGAGACATGCATGGTAGACTAGTCAATTCTGCATAATCACCCCTGACCATGATAAATACCTCTGCCAGGAGTTACACTACTAGATTCCATGGCCCTGGTTAGAATTTGAGGTGTTATGTGACTGTGATTGATGTTTGCTGGATGAGCTGTCATCATGACTACATTCAGGACCATGACCATGTGGCCTACTATATCTGGGTGGGGACACTGCAATCACTTATAGACCAGAAGAAATAGTCCTACTACCAGAGCAAGACCTTGCACAGCCACTTTGGCTAACACAGGATGATGAAGCAACTCTGCATTTATGTGGATGATGGCCCTCCCCCAGCAGATGTTCCATTACAGACACTGCCTGATCTAGTGTGTCATTCATCCTGTCCAAGAAGTCAGCAACTTGTTTCAGGCAGTCCCACACATCAGAAATGCATAATGTTTAGTACTCGCACTATCTCTTTTGAGGCCCTTGTGGAAAGTGCCTGTTCCTCCATGACAGCCATTCCCATATGTCATGTGGCACCTACTGATATGTCTAGATCAGGAGCAGGGTGGACAGCATACCTCCTCTGAGCACATCTACTAACCTGCCTGTGTACACCTCACTTTCACAATGGCTACAGGGAGAATCATCCAGTTCTGTAGTTGGAGTAACCACACTACCCTGATCAATTGTGTCACCCTCAACCTGTCCTGTGTCCGAGGTCTTTCTGTCATGGGTATGTGTAGGCATACTGATTATGTCCAAAGTAGGGGCAGGAGATGTTGGAGTTACAACCTCAATGTCTGACTGATCCTATGCACCTCCAAACTGTGCCTCTTTATTGCCACTATCATCTTCAGATGCTACCAAAACTCTGACATCCCCTAGCAGGAGTTCCACAGTGCTACTGCCACCTATGATAGCAAGTAAGCAACAAAAAAATAAAGAAAAAGAGAAAAAAACAACAATCAAGCCTATTTTACATAAAATGTGTATTACAACGTAAAAGATAGTAATACAATGAAATCAAATAACGTTCAGTTACACATACATCTACCTTCTGAATATTAATAAGAATATAGAAGGTACCATGTGAAGGTAGTCATGCAATGGCAGACCCAGGTATGCCTACATATAAAAAGAGAGATGAAACAGGAATTATAAGCATCACCAAGCAAATGACAGAAAAAACAGAAGACAATTAATTGCTTTTACTGCTGCAGAATAAGACATATCTCATAGAAATTGTTACTGTTCACTGGGCTACCCATGCACCAATTACCTTCCTTCTTCCTCCCAATCTAAGTCTCTTCTCTCCCCCATGTCTCTTTCTCTGTATATATATATATATATATATATATATATATATATATGTGTGTGTGTGTGTGTGTGTGTGTGTGTATGTATGTATATATATATATATATATATATATATATATATATATATGTGTGTGTGTGTGTGTGTGTGTGTGATAAATATATGTATGCAATGACAATTATTTATTTAAATAGCATACCAGAAAGTTCTGCAGTAGATGGACTTGGGTTCTCTTCCATGTCAGCCCAGCATCAAGGATACTGTGTGAACTCTGTACTGAGCTTTCTGGATTTCAGACAGTGGACAAGAACTCTTCTATTTCTGTCAGTGGTGGCAAAGTAGGATGACCACCCTCTGTATCCATATGTTCACTGGCAATTGCAGCTGCCTGACATCTAGTCACTGTAATCATATCACTGGCCCTATGTCTTATTTTGGAATATGCATGTCCATGGCATCCTACTGCATTAATGTCATTCACCACCTGATCCCAGATACGGTCACAGAAGAACTTATCACCCCTGCCTGCCTTTAATACGAATGACCCAAGGAGATATAGGGCCTGAATGATCACATCATTCTTCGTGTCTGTGCATGGTGGCTTATGGGGGGCAGATGTCTTGGGCAACATAGCCCTGTATGAGGGGAAACGTAATAGGAATAATTAAATCTGTAAGTAAAAAAATGGTTAAATACAAAAAATATATATGAATGTATCCATCCATCGTAAACCAAATATGTGAAAAAGGAAATTTTCATATGAGTACATACAACTTAATGATTTCATCTCCCTTCACCCCCAATGCAAAACAAAGAAAGAATTTGATAATAAATTTATAAGAAGATACACATTTCTGTCAAACTGTAGTACATTGTAGCATCAAAAAATGTAATGTGCATCTGCCAAGGAAAAGTGGTTAACAGTTTTTGGTCTGATATGCACTTCCATGGAGGGTAGACAGATAGACATTATAGCCTTAACAAAATTATCACTACTACTAGTGCAAGAACCAAAAACAGTCTTCTGAACAATGTGGTCAGCTTTCATGATTGACTTTTCCATTAAAAAGTCATTAATTATAAAGAAGAATACTGCATGTTCATGAAATAACTGTGGTGTACATGCCCATGACAACAGCAACTGATAATAAGGCAGACAGTAAAGCTATGCTTGAATTGTGAAACACAATCCATAGCTAAGATTAAAATTCCTTAATTTGTTCATAACAGTGAACTACCTTTGCAGCAAACCAGTTGTGAAAGTAGAAAAATATTTTCAAAGCAAGAAGCAGTAAGTAACAGTAAGTAACAGTATTGAGTTCTCTGGGTCCAAACAGTCTCCCCTACTATGATAAAAATTCCTTAGCTTCATAATTACCTTTATGTAGTATAGATTCAGCCCTCTTAGCATTGTGAATATGCAAATGATTTGTGAACTCATTAAAATTTATGAAGTCCACAATCTGCACTAAATGCAGGGAATGTAAACATGGTGCAAGGATGTACAAGAATGCAAGTACATGCTTTACCTCTGCAATGATAAGCTCCTAAAAGTGTTACCTGCTAAGTGCTTGCAAGTGTGAATGATTAGACTGACTGCAGTATCAATCACTGTCTGTCAGAGAGATGGTACTTACAAGAAATTTTGATCGACATAGGACAACAACATTCCTAATCTTTATTTGAATTGTTTATAACAATAGTGTGTCTGCCTCTGAATACAATTGTGCCTGCAATTCATTATTCATTACAATATATCAACTGCAATGCAAAGGACATAGCATTCTTGTTATAGAAGCATAGATATGTGAATGATGTTCACTAAATAAAGAAGCAAAGAGGTACAGTGTTAAAATCTTTTTTTCTTCATATTGTGTGATGAAAGTTATTTTACCTGTTGCCAATATCACAGCCATCCAAACATCTAACAGCAAAATTCACAGGAAAAAAGTCAGTAATTGTTTCTGTTGCACTGACAATGTCAGTTGTGTCACATATTGAGTATAATTAATCTCTTCTTTATCTTCACAGTATAATGCGGGTGGCAAATAGTGATACAAATTTGAACTGTATTTTGTGAATGCTCTGGTGTCCTCTATTTCTAATCCAGAGATGGCAGTGTTTGTGTGAACATAATGATGTTTAGTAAGCATGTGTTCATGTTGGAACACAACAAAGATGAGAAAATATCAAAATTATATATTTTAACTACTTGTTTTATGCTGTTTCCTCTACTTCAGTACCTTTATTTTTTTATTTTCTCTCATTTCATCTCATTTGATTGCTGTTAGGCATTGTGCACATTGGACTGGCAGCAGTCCCTAGCAGTGAACTACAGTTCATTGCCTAAGGGAAAAAAGTGAATAATTTTAGACTATCTTCTGTAGAGCAAACAAGCCTGGTGTTGGTGTGCAGACATCAGCAATCCAGATAGTACTCAGTGAAGAAAATGCACTTGTCAGGTAACTTCCTCTGTGGCAAAAGGTGTAAGTACAGTGAAAGGAGAAAAAGGAGAGCTGGTACCAGATTTGAATCCAGTTAACTGATAATGTTTCAGAAGAAAGTTATAATACATATTTACAAATATTTTGTGATATCATTGTGTTGTTTTTGTTGTTTAAAACTCAGCTATTCCAGTATTGTTAACAACATATGAGTTGCTGTCTGTCCACTTTTACTTTATTTGGCATTAGTTACCGTTTTGATCATTTGTGTTAGAAATTAGTTGTGATGTGTCAAGGAAATATGCGAAGGATGAATGTGTCACTGTAATGTACTTCTTGCACTGGTCATTGCTAGGTATACCCTATGCTTGAATTAAGTTTTCATTTCAGCTTTTGTATCTGTCAATTTTCTTCTAATACATTGTGTATTTGCCCTCTACTCATTAGCATGCAAACATGGTTCACTGCCTAAGGAAAAAACAGAAAAAAATTAGCCTTCCTTCTGCAGTGCAAACCAGCCTAGCACTGGTGCATAGTTGTCAGCACTTTGGATAGTACTTAGTAAATAAATTCCACCTGTCATCTAATTATCCCTGTGGCACTCTGTATAACTGATGTAACTTGAAATAAATAAGACAGGTGAAGCAGGATTCAAATACAGTTAATTGATAACTTGACAGAGGGGGGTTTAATACATATTTGCACACATTTTTCTAGACCACTGTGTTGTGTAAATCTCAAATATTCTCAGTATTGATAATAGCATGTGAGTAGTTGCCTGCCCACTTTCACATTATTTGACATTAAGTACTCTGATAATGTGTACCACAAGTTACATTTGTGATGTTGCAAGGAGATGTAAGAAGGATGAATATATCACTTGAATGCACTGCTTACTTTTCTCATTGCTATGTATACTCATTGATTGAATTAATTTTCATATCAGCTTTTTTCTGTCATTTTATTCTCTTGGTGTTTGCATTTGTGCTACATTCAGCAGTGTGCAAACATGGTTCACGGTCTAAAGGAAAATATGAAATTTTTAATTTAGGTTGCCTTCTATAGCACAGACCAGCCTTGGTGCATAGCCTTCAGCACTCTGGATAGTAGGTAGTGAATAAATTCCATCTCTCAGCTATCTATCCCTGTGGCACAAGGTGTGACTTGAAAGAAATGAGACAAGTGATTTAGGGTTCAAATCCATTTGGCATATATTTTTATAGAGAGGGTCAGAATGCCATTTGCCACATAATTCTGATTAGGAATGTCACAGTTAATGAACATGAACATCACAACTATGTTTATTGCAAGAAATATGTTATTACTGCTTGCTATAGGAGCCCAATATAATGTGTGTAAATTATATTGAACTTGAAAGTGGTGATATTTAATGTAATGTGTGCATACACATGTTTGATGTGCACAGTATTTTTGTTCTAATGATTGAGTTATCACATATCATAAGTATGTGTTTATGACAGAATGTGTTATGAAGTATGTATGTAACCTAATCACCCGTGTCTTATTCAGGTCATGCAACTGCATGCCTCTGAGATATATTTTCAAACACAAACACTGTGTTTGCAACTATATCTTGGATGCATGCAGTCCCATGACAAAGTAAAGTCACAGACAAACAAGCATTTTTTAAATATATGTGCATCAGTCTTAAATTACTATACCTCTAATTAGCATGTTAGTAAGTAAGTTCCCCTGTGACATTGACAGTTAATCTGCAACTGTTAACATTTATCCTTTGTTTTCTTTTGGATTGAATTCCCTGGTGGTACTACTCAAACTTGCAAGTAACTAACTCCCAGCATGCCAGTATATCTCAAGTCATACAATTTTCCTTCAAACAAACATGATTATAACCTACCACTTTCCTCCAAACAACCATGATTATAACCAACACCATATAAATCAGTGTTTAACATTGGAACATGTCTCAATAGTTTGAGTTTCACACATAATTTAACTATCATACATGACCAAATCTCATTGCCATTTTTAACAGCTTCTGTGCTTCATGATGTACTCATTCCCAATGTGGCTGGCAAGCCATTGCTGTGCTTCCAATTGAATATATATAGTTGACAAGGCTGTGCATCTTCAAGCACAAGCTGTTACATATGAGATCTGAATTGGGCACCAATTCAGACACAACATTCTGGCTTGACTGCTGCAGACATGGCTGGTGTTCCATTTACAGTACAAAGGTGGAGTGTTTAAGAGTCCAGTATTTCTATGACACTCCTTGTGAAGCACTAAAGCTGGAGACTACTGCAGGGGGATTATATTGGGTCTCAGAATAAGGCTGAAGCTTGGAATAGCTTGGCCAAGTCTATGTCCAGTGTAACTGGCATCCCACAAACTTTGGAGCAATCTCAACAAGAGGGACCCCCTGAGCCTATGGGAGGATGAACTTAAGACTGCAAACACCCATCATTTCTGTAAGTATACTGACCCATTATGCGTCTATGATATAGCATTAATTAGCCAGCCAACACAGTTTTTTATTATGCATTATATATATATATTTTTTCTACTGTACAGCTGCAGCAGAGATTGCAGAAAACCATGAGGCACAACAGGAGAGCAACTTGTCTAAGAGAGGGGTGTGGGTAAGTATGCAATGCTTTTGATTACAAGACACAGAGGTATTCTCAGCCCATCACTGTTTATCATCTTGAGCAGGCATACCATAAGTTTTATGTCAAGCCTACATGTCTGCTTCAATAGTTATTGGTTATTGCATTTGGCAGTGAGTATACCAGATTAATTGTGTATGGGTTCAATACCCAGAAACAGATGTCTGATATTTTACAGGCTACTTTAACGTCATTGCTACATGGCATTCATAATTTAGTATTTGCGAATGCAGTTATTACCTTAGAAATGAGACATCTGGCATGCCACAGTAAAAAACATGATTTTATTACTAATTTCATACCACTGTGACTGATTTTATTAGACATTTTTGTCTTTCCATCATATCTTGATGTGGCTAAGGAGTACTTATGTATTTCACATTTTGTTTTATGCATTGAAATAATTAATCAGTGTTAAAACCATTGATCTGATTATGTCTTTTTTTGCCTTTCCCCACCCTTTATCTCTCCTTTTATTTATTTATTTATTTTTTAATATGTTGCTTTTTAAAACAGAATGACTGTCACAGCAGGGAGGTAGTCCGACCACTGTGATTTGGCCCATTATATCTCCAGAGGTAACTGTGGTGATACCACCACATGCAGCACAGATACCCAGCACATCTGGGTCACAACCTGTCAGTGTTGCTTCTATAACTCCTAGTGTATCTGCTCTACCTGTGTCAGGTAGATCTGCTCCAGGTGCTGGTGCAGTGATACCCTCCAGGAGCAGTAGTAGTAGAGGTGGAGATTTTGTCACCTGACAGGCCTGGTGGACAGCATTATAGAGAAGAGCTTCAGTGCTTGAATTAGCAAGGATGATAAAGTCATGTGTCATGTATGATGCCACATCTGACACTGACCCAGCAACTGACACAGGAGACAGTGATGACAGTTCTGAGGGTTAGGACTAGATTTTCACTGTTCTCAAGCTGAATGTGGATTTGCTTTCAAGATCGCCTATCTATCCCCAGTGATGACATCCCCCAAACTTTTCTGTCCATCATCATCCCTGTCTGTCTTGTATGTCCTATATAACTCTACATTTTGCCTATGTATCGTCTTGACCCACTTGATTTGCTCCAATTGGCTATACAACATTATTCTGTTGTTGCCTATCCCCAGTGTGGTGACTTTCCAAAGTCATGAAACTGTGTGTATAATACTACATTTATGTTGTGAAGAAGTGGATAGCTATGGTACTCTCCTAACATCCTGCTCCAAATTCCTGTATTCTTTCCCCTGTGTCCTACCCTCTGCTTGTCACCTCCATTTTCACCACTGTTTTACCAATCCCCTTTTCACACATTTAGTATGGTCAAGAAATCAAATCAAATCATACACAACACACGTGGACAGCAATGGCCCATGGAAAAGTCTTCACTTTTTATCCTCAGCATTTGTAAGAAGATTGACATCATGCAGCAATGCTAAGTGATGTGAATGCTGTTCAACTTCCTACGGTAAAAGCTGAAGATTTTAATTTCAGCCTCAGTAGTTCAGTTACTTTCATGCTGTACTCTGGGAATATAGAGTAAAGGAATACTAATGACACCACTATGAAACAGTTACTGTAACATTTCTTAGGCTGCTAGATGTAATGAACTAGAAGTTCCTATGTGGTGTGTTGACATGTCTCCTTTCTGTAGACTGATGTTTTTATTTAGTGTCATGGGTTCAATTACAGCTGTAGATCAAAGTCTTATTTCATGACATTTTGTAGTTCTATCATATGGTGAATGGTATACGCCTGTATTTATCTCCCTTTCTAACATTTCAGTAACATACCATTTGAAATGTGCAGCAAGAAAGTATTTGCAAAAACGTTCCAGCCCCAATGGGGAGACTTATTAAGGCACCCTTATCCTGCTTATGACTTAATGTTGATTGTACTCTCTATAGCACTTAATTGAACAGACTATAACAGATTAATAATGAAAAAATAATTAAGAGTAACACATCATACAGATGGTCCTATGTGTCTCAGAAAAATACTTCTGCTATTTCCATTTCCATCTCTCTCTCTCTCTGGTCACCCCTCTTGCTTCAGTAAGTTGTCACTGTCCTTCAGGTATGCAATTTAAAGTGTGTGAAGTAGGATCTCCTTTGTGACATGATAAGATAAAGTTCAGACCTATAAACAGATGTTTGCATATTTTCAAGGGTTCTAATCCAGGCAATAACTAAGTGTTTCTGTCTAATTTTTTTTTTAAACAGTTTTATTGATTTTGATTATAATGAAAGCAATCACATAGACATATATAAGATAATTTAGATTATAGATTTACAAATTGATAACATATATTTAAAGCATTTAAATATGAATATACAAATAACAAAGCAAACAAACTAAAGTATGTACATAGACATCCAGTATTTATACATTAACATACACTATAACCTTCCTTTTGTAACTTGTTCTCATGAATGACAAGGAAAGTCAATTACCTTTATGCAAAATTATCATTTTTTTTCTAACATATTTTGTAAGTTAACCCATAAATGATATTCATATGTCTTTCTAGATGTTCTAGAGGTTATGGTTCTTATCTGTAAATGACTAACTTCTTTTAATAAATTAGTAAACTCAGAGAATATAGGAGGATGTTTTGAAATCCAATTTCTTTGTTATGATCTTTCTAGCCACTGCCAATATAGTCCATAGTAATGAGTATTTGGTTTTCCTAACACATTGTGGAACAGGTGTAATAAATATGATTAATGATTTATTCAACATGAAGCTGTCTGAAAAAAGTGCTTGTAAAAAGTCATTTACTTTATTCTAAAATATATTTAAAGTTGGACAGTCAAAAAACATATGTGCCCAGTTAATATCTACATTAGAGTTGCATCTATTACAGATGTTCTGTTTTTTATTAATTTTGTCCTTTATCTGTGGTGTATAAAATAATCTATTCATGAATCTCCATGTGTAAATCTTCCATTTCAGAGAAAATGATGTTTTCCCAGCTGATTGTAGCATATTAACCTTATCTTGATCACTTGGGGGAATTATGAGTAACTAAACTATAACAACTCCAGTAGTTATGTGTGCAAGAAAATGTTTCTTCTCTTAAAAGTCTATAAATAAATGAGAGACTACCTGAATATGTATGCTGGTGTAATGTTGATTGAAGAAATTGTAATAATATCTTGGTATCATGTTTGCTAGTTGGTGAAGCTAGTTTCAGCTTATTATCAAGATATAGTATAAGTGTTTGTATATCTAACCATGAGGAATTATTAAGTTTATATTCCTGTATAATATGATCCATTGAACTAGTCTTGTATTCATAAGTTAGCTGGAACCAATATTTGAGTTCATTGTTTTTCAGTTGAGAAATGTTGTTAATATCTCTGAGGTAACAAAAGTCTCTTGTCTATATGCTATAGGAAATAACAAAAAAAGTAGTCTTTATATTTGACATGTTATATATATAAAGTTTCTAAAGTTAATTATAACATTGTGTATGTAACTGGCAGTATGATTAGGATTAGTATGTGTGATAAAATATTCTTTTACGATCCATATAAAAGGTGTGTTTATGAATTCTAGTTGATATGTTGTTGGTCTCGTTATAAGTTCCATGGCTGATACTTCCTATATAGATTTCCATTTAGCTAAACAGGTTATATCTAAGAGCTGAGAAATTGATCTGATTATAGCGGAAATCGAATAGAGATTTAGATCTGGGAAAGCTATTCCACCATTCTTCCAGCTGCTAGTATGTTGATTAATAGTAATTCTAGTTTTTCTTTAAGACCAAAAGACTCTTAGTATTAAAGTGTTTAATTTATTTATAAACCTTTTTGAGGGTAGAATTTGAATGGATTGTATTATGTATAAGATTTTAGGTAAAATGATCATTTTTATAATGGTTAGTCTTTCTTCAGTAGTAAATATTATTGTTTTCCATTTTGAAAATAATTCTTGGATATTTCATAAACATTTGTTATAGTTTAATTGAATTATTGATTTAATGTCTTTGGCAAGAATGATTCCAAGATATATAATTTGATCTGTGTTAGCAATGTGATATGTATTATTTCCTAGCATCCTTTTTTTATTTTTTATTATTAAGATATATGGGTAGCATTTTTGTTTTATTGTCATTGAATGATAGACAGGGCATTATTTGAAATGTTTTAATTGATTCATATAATGACTTAAATGAGGAGTCATTTCCCTTTGTGGTGATAAGAACATAATCCACAAACAGCTGGATTTTGGCTATATTGTCTTTATCCATTTCCAGACCCTCTATTTCTGTACTGTTTCTTATTTCATTTGCCCAGGATTCCATGATCATAGTAAATAGTAGAGGAGAGAGAGGACATCCTTGTTTGGTGCCTTTTGTAATAGATATTTTATTGGAAATATATAACCCTACTTTGATATATGCATAGGTTTCTTCATATAAATGTTTTAGAAGAGTAATAAAATTATGTGAAAAATGTAAGCATTCCAAAAGAGTAAATAGATAGATCCAGTTAATAGAATCAAAGGCCACATTAATATCAAGACTAATTCATGATAAGTTCCTTTTCTTCCTTTGTGAGAAGTCTATAATAGCTAGGGTTCGTTTTATATTATCAAAAGTACTTCTGTTAGTTATAAATCCTGTCTGGTCTTCGTCTATTAAGTGGAGTAAGAATTTCTTCAATCTTTCTGAGAATATATTCATAAGCATCTTATAATCGATATTCAGTAAAGATATTGGTCTGTAGGAGGAACAGAATTTTGGGACTTTATTTGATTTTAAAATAGGGGATATAAATGTATATTTCCAGGATGGGGGTGTAATGTTATCATTTTGGGCCGAATTATATACTTTATGTAATAAGGAAATAGCCATTTTGGGCATTATCTTATATATTTCAGGAATAATTCCATCGTTACCTGGAGCTTTGTTTAGTTTAAGCTTACTTACTTGACTTTGTATATCTGATAAAGTAATTTGTTTATCAATAACGTCTATTTGTTGTTTGTTTAGTTTATTATATATATTCTTGTTAATATAATCTCTTACGTTATCTTGTGTTTGAATTTGTTGTGTGGATTGATTAATTTCATGAAAGTGACATCTTAACTCTTCTAAGATATCTTGCATACTATGCACTTTTCTTTTCTTTTTTGCAGAATGTATTTCTTTAATATAATTATATTTATTTAATCTTTTGGTCTTATTCTTAAGGTTTGATAGATGTTTAGGATTTACAGAATAAGCAAGAAACCTATATTTTTCTAGTGTTATCTTTGTTTTATGATGTAGGATAGATCTATATTCCTCATTTAGTTTGTATATCTCATCCATTATATTCTTTGAAGACAAATTGTCTTTATTATTTGTGTATAGTGAGTCCAGTTTATCCTGTATTATTCTTATAGCTTTATCCCATATTTTCATCTTATTATGAAACCATTTGTTTATTTGTCCATATAAATATGCTTTAAGGGCATCCCAAATAAATATATCATGTGTGTCTGACGCTGAGTTTATATTAATGAAGTTTTGTGTCTTTTCTGTTATGAATAATTGAAAATCCTTAAGTTGTGTGAGATATGCTGGAATCCTTTGAAATTGGACACTATGTATGTTATTAATATTAAGTTCAAATATGATAGTATTATTGTCCGAGATTGGGCAGGATATAATTTTGCTGTTGGTCAGGTTATTCATTATCTGTGTGGAAATAACTATTCTATCAATTCTAGAATATGTTTTGTATCTATTGGAATAGAATGTGTATTGTAATGAGTTATGATCCACAAAACGATATCTGTCTTTGAGTAGGTATAAGTCTATGAAATTTATAAGTTGTTTAGCTTGTGCTGTAATTTTTCTTTTTCCTGAAGTGATTGTATCTTTCGGGTCTAAGATACAGTTGTAGTCACCTGCCATAATGATATGTCCCTCAGATAGTGAAACTATTTGATTCAATATGTGTCTAATAGTATTAGTACCAATACCAGGTAACCAAAAGTAGTTTATTAATGTATACAGTTTCTTACCCATCTCAATTACAGCCAAGCAAAGCAAACCTTTATTGTCTTGGTATGTTTTGATTATTCTGGGTAATGGTAATGTTTTGTTCCACAATATTGCTACACCTCTTTTTTTCGTACACTCTTGAGCTTACTATATTTGTGTATTTATTTGTATCTAGAAATTTAATAGTATCTTTTGTTAAATGGGTTTCTTGTAAGAATACTATATTAGGTTTATGAAAAGCTAGATATTTAAATAAATTACTTCTTTTATACGGATTGTTCAAACCATTTATGTTAAGTGACATACCTTTCGACATAGTCATATTATGTAATTGTACCTGAAAGATGTGTTAGTAACATATCAATATCATATGTATAATGTGAACATTTCTGCAAAAAAGTGAATTTGTTCCTAGCAAAAATATTAAATCTCATGTCTTTAGGAAAAAAATTTATTCCTTGAGCTTTATTCTCTATATTTTCTGTAAATGAGCTGCTCTGGATGTCAAAAACCTCTTTTTTAAAAAAATATTACATAGACTAGATAAAAACAAACACCCCAACGCTCCCCGCCTGGAGTTATAACCTCCTAATCCCAATGACATCTGTCACTGAGATCAATCCCTAAACTGTAACAACAGAGTACAAACTCCACTAATAACATACTTTATATACTTTAAGTTAGAAACATTAAGATAACCAAATTCTAGTGAAAACATTAATTATCCTAATATAGTGTTATCTGGAAGGTTTATAAGTTCATAGATATATCTAATAAGAAACCTATGTAACCTAATAGATTCAAAATATGATTTACATTCCAAAATAAGGCAAATGTCTAACAGATTATTTAAAAGGACTAAGTAATTTAGCCCACTGCCCTACTATTAACATAGATAACAGAGGTTGTGTGTATAAACATTTCTATTACATTATCAAATATAATACTTTATCCAGGACATTATGTTATTGTTCAAACCCAGGTTTGTTTAAATGTAATTCTATTTTGTATTAACATGTTTGTAACTCTCGTTATATCTCTTCTCTTTATTTTAACTTATATACATGAACATGAGAGGGAAGAGAGAGAGAAAAGAGAGAGAGAAAAAAAAAAGTAAAACAAGGCTGACATGTAGTTAGGATCCCTTGTAAATAGTTATATTTAGAATGACTATTTAGAAGATGTAAGTGTAATTATAAACAGTATGTCATTTAAATAAACATTGTATCATCCCCAAATGGGATGCAGTCACTATAAACACATGTATATACAACCGCTTTCACTAGTGGCAGAATAAGATATCTATTTGCAAAGTTCATTTTAGTATACCACTTTTGTTATTCAGTTCTTTGCTATGCAAACAAACATTCTGAAATGACATGCATAACCTTACTTATGACACTTAAATATAAAGATTGCACAAATTTGTGAAGATATTAACTTTGAGTATGGTAGCCATAATCATAGTATGCAGTGATTCTTCAAAGAAAGGTGAGGGAGAGAAAAAAAAAAATATATACATATATACGCATATATATATATATATATATATATATATATATATATATATACACACACACACACACACACACATACATACATACAAAAATTAATGTTACCATCAGTATTTACACTTGTAGGGTCTAAAAATAAAGCACATACATATTTACATTTTAATACTCACACTTCTCTCATAACCATCTCCTCTCTCACCTCTTTTCTTTTTACATTTTCTTCCTTTATCTGTTCTGTAATCCTTTCTTCAAGTCACAAAAGATGAAGATATTATGTTATTGTAATATGTAATCTTGTCATTGACCATATAAATGATCATTTTAAGTAAATAGTTGATTTAAAACAAAAAAGACTGTTAAACCAAGTTACAGTCAAAATACAGGTCTGCACTTCCTGGAAATGTTCATTGCACGGTGATGACTTCATCCAGCTGCTTCACATCGTCGAGGGAGTTCAGAGAGAGAAGATATGATTCCACAAACTGCAGAAAGTTTTCCAAATGAATAATTAGCTTGTGAGAGCACTGCACGAGGTAAGGAGAATGTTCAAAGTGGTCTCCCTTATTTTTTCAGCAGGAAACAGCCGAGTTTCAGTAAAAAAATGTTTTAATACATGTGAATAAACATATATCTGTTTCCCATACTAGAAACTGCAAAACTGTCATCAAAAAAAAAGTTTTCAAACAAAGCATGAAAGTAATGTAACTTTTCCTACTGCTCTATTTTGTCATTTAAAAGCACTATAATTATTTTTAACTATATATATTCCCTAGAGTTTCGATTAATATATAAATAATAAGCCTTGTAATAGAAACACATATAACATCTCCCAGCTTCTCAGAGCTAATGTATGCATTGGCATTTAAACCCACAGATACTACACTACCTTCCCAACATTTACCTATCCTGAACAAATGTATATCATGTACATATTTAATAATTACATTGTGAATTCTTGTTCTACTCTGAGGGTGTAGCACAGCCTATGCTCAGTGCTGACCAGTACTGTATGATTAGAAGTGAGATGGAAACTGTTATATGACTATGTTATTCTCTATGACTAAAATAAAGTGCAATTAGAAGAGAGAAGAAGGCTTTGAATATGCTATGCATTGTTATTACTTGGAGTTTAGGGAGACTTATGTATAATATTCTATCTATATAGGAAATTATATGTATATATAAAAAAAAAAAAAAAAACAAACTTTTTTTCTTCCCCCCCCCTCCATTTTTTCTTTACTTTATATTTTCCAATGTATCCCTTAATTTTACCTTACATAGAATATTAAATATTCATAACTGTATATATTATAGCTGTGTGAAATTAAAGTGTAATATACAGCTAAGCAGTATCCTATACTATGAAGCAGATACTGAGGTAACGCATTTCTATATGGTATGCTTACTTATATAAAATGAATACTTAACGTGTTAATTATAAATATATTGATGGTATATTAAGTATGTTATATTACACCAAATTAAGTTATGAATGAAACATTATATATATGCAACATATGAAAAGCAGCGTAGATCATACCTTGTATTTATAACATATCAAAACAGACTTGTTAATAAAAGCATAGTCCACAATAATAGTTTGTTTTATAAATACTCTGTATTTCTCATTTATTCTTAAGTCTCTTTTGTTTTTCAGTAGATTTCCATGTAGTTTTAGGAGCCATTCTTTTAAGAGAGGGGTTAGCCCACTCCATTTCTGCTATTTTTTTCCAGTAATTTGTGGTTTTTAACATATGTCACAGCAGAATCAAGATCCTCAAACAATGAAGGTCCATCAGGAAGAAAAATCTTCAGCCTTGCTGGAAACAAGAGGTGAGTCTTAATCTGTACCTTTTTCAGTTTTTTTAATTAGAGGTAAAAAAACCTTTATTTTGGTAATTACCATTGTTGAATAGTCATTATCAAAGCAAATGATAGATTCATTGTATTTTAAAGGTGATTTTGACCAGACTGTTTTTAGAATTAAGTCTTTATCTGAAGATGATAGGAATTTTACTATGACAGATCTAGGTTGTTTCCTGTTGGTACTGTTTCCTGATGTGAGAGACCGATGTGCTCTCTCTATACTGAAAGATAAAGCCTCTGGTAAATCTAGAAATTTTGGCAGCCATGAGTTAAGGAAACTTGACATATTGTTTCCTTCTATATTTTCCTGAAGACCAAAAATCCTTATATTATTCCAGCGTTATCTGTTCTCTAGATCATCCAGTTTATGTTGTAATGAAGCATTTTGTTTAAGCAAAAATTCAATATTGTTTCCATTTTCTAGCAATCTTCCATCAAAGTCTGTTAATGATTTCTCAATACTAGTAATTTGAAGTTTTTGCTGTTTTAGATCCTCATGAAGTATATCCATATGCTTGGTAGCTTTTTCTTTAAAGTTGTCTATTTTACAGTCATTTATATCAATCTTAGTTGTGAGGTCTTGAATAGTTGTTATTAAAGTCTGTAGTTCCTTTTTTATACTGGAATCCTGGTTGTTTGCCTTAGTATAGCTCATGTTGAAAATCTCCCAGAAGTGAAGTATTTGTTCAGATGAAGGTTTTGACTGGAAATTATAACCAATTTCGATTTATAAGTAGATATTCCTGAAGAGAATGTTGAATACTATCAAATTCTGCAAAAATAAATCCACTTTTTCTTGATATGAAACAAATTTCCAGTGAAGATATATTTTCCTTAGTGGAGCTTGTGAAATCTGCTGCTACACCCTGACCATGCTAGCCACGCCCCCACCGCTGTTTGTTTTTAGTATACTGCTTTATGTGTAGTTGTGACAGTGACACTATAAATATTTACTATTTCCATGCAATCATCCTGGAATGAAGTGGCAGGAATGCTTGATTGATAATCCAGTGATTTACAATTGTGATTGTCATTGGCATTCAATACTGTGAAACAGGTACATGTCCATCATAACAATGCAATGTACATGAAGGACACTATATAAATCTTAGCAGAGAAGTATGTCAATACAAGGCAAGCACGGTGCATGCATTTGTCCCAAAACCTGTGATGCACAGTACCAGTTGGCCCAAACAGTGAAGTTGTACTTATTACAAGTATGAGTTTTCAGATTGTTAAAGTCAATTTTCTCCAGTGGCACTTGCAACTATTACTGTGCTCTGTAGATTGTGTTACTAGATAGGTAGAATGTTCACTTCTCACTGTGGTGAACTTGTGGATGTGAGTGAGGAAGTCAAGTGACAGGTAAGTAACACCTCACTGCCAAATGTGTTGTATCGACTTCCACTGATGAGAATACATTTAACTTTTACCTCAGCTCCCTCTGCACTTTATCCTTCTTTTAATAGAAGCATCCTCTCTGCAGCACACTGATAAGGTCATCCTATCAAAAGTGCACCCTCTCCCCTTAAGAAGCAGACTTGTCCTGTGGCCCTTGCAGCTAATACTGTGTTTTTTAGACTGGATAACTAGATAGGTAGGAGGTTCAAATCTCAAAGTGGAGAACTTGTGTGTGTGGATTCAATGTCTGGTACTTATAATCTCTTGAATGAACATGCTTCATCAACTTCCAATAAGAGGAACATTTTAACATGGGAGAGAATGCCCCAATAAAATGATTACACTTCTACCACAGGCATCTTCTCTGCATCACACTGATGAGGTCATCATGTCAAAAGTGCACACTTTGCCCTTACAGCTGAGACTTCTCATGTGGAACTTGCAGCTAATTCTGTGTTGCATAGAGTGTGTAAACAGATACGTAGGGTGTTCAAATCCAATATCGGGTAACTAATGTGAGTGTGTGTACAGTCATGTACAATTGTGTCTGTGACAGCACCCCTTATGTAAAGCTTCTATTTAAGAGATATATTTCCACTGGTGGATGATTACCCTATAGATCTGAATTACCCCAGGCAATAAAAAGTTTTGGAAACACAATGCTTACATAATGCTATCAAAAATTAACCACACGAAAGCAGTCATATAAATCTTCTTTTTCTTTCGGCTGTTCCCATTAGGGGTCACCACAGTGGATCGTCTGTTTCGATTTCTTCCTGTCCTCTGCATCTTGCTGTGTCACACCAACCACCTGCATGTCCTCTCTCACCACATCCATAAACCTTATCTTAGGCCTTCCTCTTTTCCTCTTACCTGGCAGCTTCATCCTTAGCATCCTTTTCCCAATATACCCAACATCCCTCCTCAGCACATGTCAAAACCAACGCAATCTCTCCTCTCTGGCTTTGTTTCCAAACAGTCCAAACTGGGCTGACCCTCTAATATACTTATTCCTAATCCTGTCCACCCTCGTCACACCCAGTGCAAATCTTATCATCTTTAACTCTGCCACATCCAGCTCTGACTCCTGCTTTTTTGTCAATGCCACTGTCTCCAACTCATATAACATAGCTGGTCTCACTACCCTCTTGTAGACCTTCCCTTTCACTTTTACTGGTGCTCGTCTGTCACAAATCACTCCTGCCACTCTTCTTCACCCACTCCACCCTGCCTGTACTCTCTTCTTCACCTCTCTTCCACACTTGTGAACTGTTGATCCCAAGTATTTAAACTCATCCTCCTTCGCCAACTCTCCTCCCCGCATCCTCACCATTCCTCTATCCTCCTTCTCATTCACACACATATATTCTGTCTTAGTCCTGCTGACCTTCATTCCTCTCCTTTCTAGAGCATATCTCCACCTCTCCAGGGTCTTCTCAACCTGTTCCCTACTCTCACTACATATCACAATGTCATCTGCAAACGTCATAGTCCACAGGGACTCCTGTCTGATCTTGTCTGTCAACCTGTCCATCACCACTGCAAATAAGAAAGGGTTCAGAGCTGATCCTTGATGTAATCCCACCTCCACCTTAAATTAATCTGTCACTCCCACTGCAGATCTCACCACTGTCACACTACCATTGTACATATCTTGTACCACTCTTACATACTTCTCTGCCACTCCTGACTTCCTCATGCAATATCAAAACTCCTCTCTAGGCACCCTGTCATATGCTTTCTCTAAGTCCACGAAGACACAATGCAACTCCTTCTGACCTTCTCTGTACTTCTCCATCAACACTCTCAGAGCAAACATCGTATCTGTCGTGCTCTTTCCTGGCATGAAACCATACTGCTGATCACTAATCATCACCTTCCTTCTTCACCTAGCTTCTACTACTCTTTCCCACAAATGCTCATAGAAATAAATAAATAAAACAGATACTGTGTTCTCTAAACTGCATAAGTACAGAGGGAGGGAGTTTGAATCCAGCAATGACTGACTACTGTCCGTTGGTGTTTGCCTGTCAAGCTATGTGGAGAAGGCTTCTAATTCATGTAGTACATGTAGCTGCATACTTTTACTGTATAATTCAACCACTTTCATACATTTTTGGTAGAACATCAACATATGAAAGAATGGTGATATCATCCATTCAAATGTAAACTGTCATAACTGTAAAAGAATATCTCATCTGGTGTGTGCGATTCAGGCAGTGTTCAGTACCTTGTGATCTGAGGTGTTCCTTTCTTATTCAGCCATTACTCCTCAGACTCATTTGTGTCAGTATATCTGTGAACGTACAGGTAGGTAACAACACTGTCACTCAGCTATCTGCTGTGTTCATGTATGGTTGGGGATTCCTGTTGCAATGATTTCTGCTCATTTGTTACGCAAAAAGGCTTTATTGAATAATGATGATGCCAGGGGAATACATTTGGCTTTCCCATGAGAACTACTAAGGCATTTTCTGTGGCATGAGGGCATAAGACTTTGTTCTACATGCTGTTGCCTTAGTAATGCGTGTGTTCGAAGCCATGATTATCCACGCATTGCACCCGAGTGCCATTATCCCATCACAATAATAATTGTATTATGCATCAAGTGTGTGTCTGGCTATCCCTAGCAGCAGGCAATGCTGTGTAAGAAACATCTATAGCAACAGTATTTTAAAGAAATGACAAGTACACATATCCATTACAGCAATAACATGATGTCATGGTTTCAAAGACCAAAATATCTCAAACTGGTAGCACTAGTGGCACTGTGGCACATTCATTCTTCCCAATATCAGATAGCATCTGTTGTCACATATTCAGGTGTTGAAAACCAATAATGGCTGATTGTAGCCCTTCCATATCCTAATACTGTTATGTATGAATGACATCCACAAGTTTTATAATGTGTACAATTGCAGTGGGAGAACCCAGCCCTTTTATTCCATACAAATTGCAGTACAATCATATGATATAATGACTTCACATAGGCAGAGTCTCATACCTTTGTTAAAGCTTTCACTGTAGTGCATGCAATTCATGCACATGTTGGTACGTGGTAGACTTCATAACTTGACATTCAATTCCAGCCAAGGGTGGTATTCTAGGAATGTATTGACATTGCATAAACAACACTGCATGAAGGTATTATTCTCAATTTTTACTTTGGAGAAAGAAATGCCAAGTCATGTTGTAATATCCTACCAATGAAACAGTTGTTCTGTGAATGTCATGGTGTGGCTGCTCCTGCAATACATGCATTCAGTATCTACACAGATACAGTATGTTTCAAATCTGGGACAATAATGTTGGATAAAACAACAGGAACAGCTTTCCTGGCCATGAAACATTTGATATTGCACTGCTCAGAGTTGTCATAATTCTAACAAAATAAAACTGTACATATTATCCTTACATGTCCTTTAATGATTTCACACATTAATTTCATGTATTTTGCCACAGTGGTGCAGCAGTTAGTGTTGTCGCCTCACAGCAAGAGGTTCTCCGGTTCGATCCTCGGCTGGTTTGCCTTCTGTGCGGAGTCTGCATGCACTCCCTGTGGTCGCATGGGTTTCCTCCAGGTGCTCCAGTTTCCTCCCACATCCCAAAGACATGGTGTAGGTAGATTCAACACTCTAAATTGGCCCTAGGCATGAGTCTGTGTGTGTATGTGTGCCTTCTGTGGAAGGTTGGGCACCGGGCTGGCAACTCGACACCATAAAACTCCACTGCCAGTCATGAGCAGACAGGTGATCCACTGTGACGATCCCTAACTGGGAAAAGCCGAAAGAAGAAGAAGATTTGTGACAAGGTCCATTACTATGTCATGTGGCAGACATAGACAATACAATGGTCTATAGAGCATGTAGTGGGCGTTTAATCTGATAACATCTGTCTGTTACATAACTGTGCCAGGCAGGAGTGGTTTAGGCAAAGAAAGTATTTACTGTACAGTCAGAGGGCAACATTTTTAAGACATCACCCTCTATGGTATGGTATCCCTAACTATTACAACAGGGAAGTTCTGTAAGTCCTTCAAGTGTGCTTATTGTGAAACACACAGTATGCCTATTTCGGTGGTGTCACAGATTGACACACATGCTTATGATATTTGTTCTGTCATGTGTTCTGATCTGGCAAGACACAAGTGTTGAGTATGTCATTGATTGTTCACTGGCATCCCTTCCTCCAAACATTTATGTATAACTGTGGTTTACCTTTAGATGTGCATATTGCACACAGGTGAACAGAAATTGTGCAAAAGGCAGTCTGCAAGACTTGCAAGCGCCGAATGGAAAAAGGTTTGAATGTGCAATGAGCGAATGCACAGTGAGATTCACTCATTGCACATTTAACATTCTGGGGTGAATTGCACTATAGTGGGGACCGGGAAATGTTTCCTTTCCCCACTGTATTGCGATCTCGGAGTTAGAATAATAAAGTAGGGGGTGTGGGGGGTGCAGACCCCACATGGGGAGTGCAGGGGGGCTAGCCCCCCTGCTTTACACTTAGTTTTTTTTTGTTCGACATTCATGTTCGAAAAACAGCGGATCCGCTTTTCAATTTGCTGTTTTTCGAACATTAAGGATTGTCGATGTTTACACTTTCGTGGTTTCTAGTCGCTCATATGAGAACTTGAACCACTGTGATTCGAGTTTTTAAAGGTAAACCTACAACTGTAATTGCTTTCTTCACACTGTACAACCTTATTAGGCAAGACAACATGCATAACATGCCTTCTTATCTGTCATGATACCAGATTATCATAAAATTTGGTTGGGTTTGTGTTTGGACACTTTCTTGTGTGTTTGTGTTCTTTAAATACTGTTATGGAAGCGTTCACTGTAATGTCTTGTGAGCATGCCTAATATAATCAAGTATTAGACACACTCCATTTACAAATGGAGACCTTGAGCTATTGCAGTGTCATCAAATCTGTGCTGTCATTTGTCACATGTATATAACACATATGCTTGCCTAAGACATTTGTTAATGTAACATACCCCATCTATGGTTGTCCAATGATAAATGTTAAAACATGCCCCTTTCAGCTGTGCATGACAGAGCTGCTGTACAGCTCATGCCTTGTTTATACAGGATGGAGTGGAAGATACAGCACTACAGTCAGTTATCACACATTCATTCCCTGTATATACATGTTATATTCAATAACTGCACTGTATGCAAATGTCACATAATGTGTTCACTGTCCTTGCTAATTATTATCTCAGTTCGGCATGTTATCAACATTAATATCCCATTTACTCCCCTTTCTTACAATGTTGCATTGTGTCCCTCTCACATACATTGTTAGCATATCCGTTTTAAGTTATGTACATGGGTAAACACTTGTAAACAGGATTATTTATTATGACCATCAATATGGATGTCTTTCTATTGAAAATGTTTCTATGAGGCACCATCACATTTGAATGCCTTAACTGAGTACGTTTTTTTCCAATTACCCTCATAACTATCCCTGCACTATTAATATTGTATTCTGCATAAATTAGCCCAGTTTCATGTCCCCTGCATCTACATGATTACAACTCACTGGCCTTTACTTCATATAAGCTGTCTGTGCGTGCTCTCCTAATATGTTTACCTACAGACAAGTAGTTTTGCTTACATTTGTGTGCTCATGTTTCCAGCACCATTTCATGTCTGCCAACACTGCTGCGGCCAGAGAATGGTGCTTGAAAATGTGTAAATGTGGTGAGCGGCATGCTAACCCACTGCAATCATGTAGGCTTTACACAACGTCTACAGGATTTTTAATGAATCCCAAGGGCAGTCTCATACTTACTATCACAAATGTTTTGCATTTCTTAATCTGTTAATTTCTTAATTACTCAACAGAAAGTCTAAAAATTGGTGTGAAAAGTCTAAAAATTGGTGTGTGTGTTTGTATGTGTGTGTGTCTGTGTGTATGTGTGTGTGTGTGTGTGTGTGTGTGTGTGTGTGTGTGTGTGTGTGTGTGTGTGTGTGTGTGTGTGTGTGTGTGTGTGTGTGTGTCTGAGAGTCTGTGTGCCAAAGGTACATGTATTTGTTTGGGGGACCTCATTTAAAGGATTCAGATAATAAGTGGTCCTCTTAATTTACGTGTAAAAAAAGTGAATAAACTGGAGTTAAAAATACCAAATAAAAGTGGTCTTAAGTAAAATATCCTTCATTTACTTCCTGCTTCCTGCTTTTATCCTCTTTGGGACTGTTGGGAGTTACAGCCTATCTATAACACTCGGTAGGAATAAGGAAATGGGCAAAGTCTGGACAGGACACTGGTCCATTGCATGACACACAAGCATGGTATCATGCCGCATGCACACCTGCAAGTAATTTGGAGAAGTACCAGTTTACCTACACCTTGTCTTCAGGATGTGTTAGTAAACAATGATCACCTTACAGAAGCAAACACAGCAGGTATGTAGATGCTGCATGCAACATATGCAAGCAGGAAACAAACCAGAGAACCAAACACCGTAAAGAAACAATTGTAACCTTTTCACTGCCTACTATAGTGTTAATGCCTTGCCTATACATTTGGACAGTCTCTTTACTAGGTCTGCAACAAAAAGAGAACTAAGAGAGTAATGACAATATTCTTGTGGTTCTTTAAAAAGATGATCATTGAGGAAAGATTTACTTACAGAGAAGTATCAATATTTAATAGACTGCAGTGGGCATTAAGTGAAAAAGTGGAATTAGGCAGATATATACGGGTCTATACTACAATGTTGAACTCACAGGAGTTCGAACGTTGTAATATCGAACTGTAATGTTCAAACCCCAATAATAACGAAAACACAGGGAAAAAAACTGCCGTTCCTTTACAAAAAAAAACCAAACTTACACTTTAAACTTAAACTAAAGTAGGGATGCCCCCCAATGTGGGGGGCTGTGTCCCCTACACCCCCCTACTTAAATATACCAACTCCGAGATTGCACCAAAGTGGAGGAAATAGCAAAGCCCTGAAAATGGCCCACCGATTTTTTCCCTGGAAAAAAAATTGGTGGGCCGTGACTTCGCTAATTTCTTATTTTGGACTGCTGGGTTCAATATTACAACGTTTGAACTCCTGTGAGTTTGACGTTGTAATATAGACCCTACATATACATATAGTTATATTTATGCTACTTGATAATAAGAAAATTGTTCAGCATTTCTACCCCACCCAGCTGTGTTTGTAAAAGGCAGATCATGTCTCCTAAACCTGATAGACTTTTTTGAAGTGGTCACCAAAGCCGTAGATGAATGAAAGGTGGTTCACACAGCCTATCTAGATCTCGCCAAGGCTTTTGACACCATCCCCCACTCTGGAATTATAGATAAACTCACTATACTATGTATAAATCCCTATGTCACAAGATGGGTTGCCAAATGGCTCACTGACAGAACCCACACTGTGAAAGTAGCAGACTCCAAATCCAACTTCAGACCAGTGACAAGTGGAGTACCACAGGGTTCAGTCCTGGGTCCTCTCCTGTTTGGTATCTACTTCTTTGAAGTACAGGCTAACACAGCAGGTCTTTGGCTAATGAAGTTTGCAGATGACTGACAACTAGGAGCCATAATCAAAACTCCAAAAGATGTGGACATCCTACAAAAGGGCCTCACTGAGACAGATGCCTGGTGTTAAAGCCATGGTCTCAAGCTCAATGCCAAAAAGTGCATTGTCATTCCTTTTGGTAAAAACTCTGTATACATGAACTACCACATAGGCGGTAGTCTACTAAACACTAAAAGTGTGATAAGGGACCTTGGGACACAGGTGGACAGTAGTCTCTCCCTTGATAATCACATCGCCACAGTAGTTAGGAAATCCTTCTACCTCATCACAAAAGGTTTCACATCCAGGAAAAAAGAGGTCATTGTTCCCCTCTACTCATCACTCATTAGGACCATTATAGAGTACAATGCCTCTTTTGGTATGTACCTCACAAGACATCTACAACAACTGGAAAGGCCACAGAAATACCTCACAAAGAGGATTACCAGCCTCAAACAGATGCCCTATGCAGACCGTCTCAAAGAACTGCAGCTTTACTCCGTCGCATATCGCCTACTCAGAGGCGATCTCTGCCTAACACACAAAGCTATGTCAAACCCAGAACTTTTGGACATGCTCCACTTAAAGAAATTCCAATCCCTCTGAGCTACACGCTCTAGGGACCTAAACCTTGTCACCACAATAAACAGAACATGCTGGAGGGATAGATTCCTGTCCCAGAGACTTCCCATACTCTGAAACAAACTACCTATCTATATCAAACAAAGCTCCTCATTAGCACTCTGCAAGAAAAAACTTGATGATTGAATGGGAGATAGGAAATTCACCCCAGGGATCACTTCTGTGGCTCTGCTCGACAGTGGCACAGGAAAATAATTTTCTTGGGTGGCGAAAGCCAGGGTACCTTTTGGTTGGGTTTATATAGGCCCTAGGGCCAATAGCCCAGTACCTACCTATGAACCTATATAATTGTCTTTTATTAGTTGGTGCTTCTGATGCAGTATATCTTCAGTACTACAATGGGTAGTAATATTGAAAATGCCACTAAAACATAATTATAAAAAAAATGACTCTATTTATTTATTTATTGTCTGTTAACTAGGTTACCAGACTGGTACATGACCAGTTTCAGCCACAACTAGGCCCAAAGGCAGAGAATAGTACATTCATTTACAAAGATCAAATTAGCAAAAAGTATAATTATAAGCAAAGCAGACAGGGCGTAATACACACATAAATGTGCATCCAGGTGATAAACCTGTGCAAAAGACAAATAGGTAACAATGTATGAGGAAAAATATCATTAACTTTCAGGAAGCAGCTCAAATTCTTTCAATTCATCACTTAGTATTTCTGTGTATCAGCCAATAAGGCCAGTCATAATGTAGTTTGTGGATGAATAGAATAGGTTATACTCCCCCCATCATCCACCTATCTAAAGATTTTTAAATGATTTACTTTTCCTCATCTTTGGAGGCAGTTTGTTTCAAAACATCAAAAAATCAGTCCATGATGGACTGAGTAATACATTTTAATCTTGCTGAGGTTTGACAATTATCCAATCAGTATGTAAAGTCTGTGCCACCTGACTTGTGTTTATTGTGTAAAATATAAATATTCAGTAATGTCCCAAGTTCCTCATTGTGTATAGCTTCATAAGCTAAGCATAATTTCAAATGCAATTTCCTGTAATTTGTTGAAAAAAGATTGTACAATTCAAGCCGAAGTTTGTATTTAAAGGATGAGAAATGTCTTAATTCTTTTGTAAATTTCCTCTGAATATTTTCTAATAGGAATAAATCACTCTATGAATAAGAACAAAAGAGTGATATATTCCAAAATGGGTGAACATATATAACAGAAAGTTTAATTAATACTATAAATGGGTCTATATTAGATCAATGAACGCTTAAAAAGCAAACGGTGATTCATCAACCCTATGTAAGCGAAAGCTTACAATGTCGAACTGTCAGAACAGCGATTTTTTCCAAGAGAAAACAATCGCTGTTCCAACAAAAAAAAAAAAAACAAAACACTTTAAACATTACATTAAGTGGGGGGCTTGGCTCCCACCCACCCCCCACTTAAATATATCAACTCTGAGATTGCACTACAGTGCTGAAAATGGCAAAGTAACAAAGCGGCCAAGCAAATTATTTCCCAGGGAAAGAATTTTCTTAAAAGCTGCTTCGATATTTTGCCTTTTCAGTCTTTTAAGTTCGACCAAGACACATACGAAAGAGTGTGTCTTTGGTCTTCTAATAGGAACCCCTATAAACTGCAGGATGAGAAGTTTTTTTTCATATTAGTCCTGACATTTTCTTAGCTTTGCTTTTCACAATGTTGGGCATTTGCTTTGAAATTAACTTATTAGTGATTTTTAACTCAAGTCCACATTTCATTACCAGAGTGGCACACTCATTAGAAATGACTATTTGCAGGTACTGTCCATGTGAAATAATTCACAAAAAAGAAGAAAAATAGAACCAGATAGGTAGTAAGCTGTACATACTAAAAAGAACAGAAAGTAACAAAACCAAAGCTGTATAATAGCATTTAATAGATGTAACTATAGAGAGAAATGCACATTCTGCAATTTACTTGATTATATTTCAGGTTTATATCATGGTGGAGATGCAATGGGGGTAATGAGAATCAGGGCAGGGGGTGATGGATGAGTTAGGAGGTGTTAGCAGATGAAGGTAATGCTACAGGTTGGGAGTCCCCTGTGTGTTGTGGCCTGCTGTGGTGCAAGTGCAGTTTGATTTGGTGTGGAGGAATTTTTAAGTTCATCTCTTAAGGTGGAGAAGGGGGACTATTGTTCCTTTGGATGGTTTGGAAGGGATTCCCACATTTTAGGAGTAAGACTGAAGAAAGAGTGGTTGGTGAAGTGAAGTCGGGTTTGTGGGTTTGGAATCGGGGCTGCTTGGAAGAAACATCTAAGGTTGTAGTTTGCGTCATGTACAAAGTTTGACAGCTAACACTGAGAATGAGTTAGACTGGAGAAGTCTAAAGATGAAAGAGTCTAGTAGTAGGCCTATTCTGTGCTTCACTGGGAGCCATTTTTGTTTCTGAGGATGAGGCGATGGTACTCATTAGTGGGCAAGTTAGCTATGAAATGACTGATTTTGTTTTTGTCAGTCTGTAGTGTGGAAGAGTTTTTCTTTAGAGTCTGTGGCTATAATGGGTAGTTCATATTCAAGGCTATAATGGATAGTTCATATTCAAGTTGGCCAGAAGGACTCCTTTGCCTGTTTCTGCCCTGGCTGGTTTGGATAGGTAAGGCTAGATTTTCCTAGATCAGAAAAGAAGAGAGTTAACTTTTGCCCTCAGTTTTTCTACATGGGTATTGAATGTTTTGTATTCTGAAAATAGGTATAAACAGAAACGTGTTATGGTAACAGTATACAGTGATTAACCAACCATTATAATATTTTTTTACTGAATAGCACTCTGTACAGGATATGTATGAGGGTAGTGTGACAGTGGTGAGGTCTGCGGTGGGAGTGACGGATGCGTTAAGGTGGAGGTGGGATTACATCAAGGATCAGCTCTGAGCCCTTTTTTATTTGCAATGGTGATGGACAGGTTGACAGACGAGATCAGACAGGAGTCCCTGTCGACTATGATGTTTTCAGATGACATTGTGATCTGAACTGAGAGTAGGGAAAAGGTGGAGGAGACCCTGGAGAGATGGAGATATGCTCTAGAGAGGAATAAAGGTCAGCAGGACTAAGACAGAATATATGTGTGTGAATGAGAGGGAGGATAGAGGAATGGTGAGGATGCAGGGAGTAGAGGTGGCGAAGGTCGATGAGTTTAAATACTTGGGATCAACAGTTCAGAGTAATGGTGAGTGTGGAAGAGAGGTGAAGAAGAGAGTACAGGCAGGATGGAGTAGGTGGAGAAGAGTGTCAGGGGTGATTTGTGAGTAAGAGTGAAAGGAAAGGAAAGGTCTACAAGAGGGTAGTGAAACCAGCTATGTTATGTGGGTTGGAGACAGTGGCATTGACAAAAAGGCAGGAGTCAGAGCTGGACATGGCAGAGTTAAAGATGTTAAGATTTGCACTGGGTGTGACAAGGGTGGACAGGATTAGGAATAAGTATATTACAGGGTCATCCCAGGTTGGAAAGTTTGGAGACAAAGCCAGAGAGGCAAGATTACCTTGGTTTGGACATGTGCTGAGGAGGGATGCAGAGTATATTGGGAAAAAGTTGCTAAGGATGAAGCTGCCAGGTAACAGGAAAAGAGGAAGGCCTAAGATAAGGCTTATGGATGTGGTGAGAGAGGACATGCAGGTGGTTTGTGTGACAGAGAAAGATGCAGAGGGCAGGAAGAAATGGAAACAGATAATCCGCTGTGGCGACCCCTATTGGGAGCAGCCGAAAGAAGAAGAAGATTGATCTTTTAGTAAATAAATAAATAAAGAAATAAAGAAATCATGGTTAAGTGTGGATAATGTTTGCTTTACCCATGGTTGTTTTTTCTTTTTGAGGCATAAAAGCCAAAGTGAATAAACAAAGCCAGTCATGAATAGACCAAGTAACCGTACGCTTCCATGGGTTATGTTACTGCTATTATACAGTTATATTAATTTTGTTTTCTACCATGTGTCTATTATTCATTTACATTTTTGTTTGGTTGCTTTTGTGTTCTTACACTTCAGTGTACAAAAATAGTTATTCACAGCTTTATCTTATGCATTGTTTTATTTATTTGTTGTAGTGTTTAGTTAAGGTAAGACAGGAGAGAGAGAAAGAAAAAGAAACACTTGGCTGCTGACATTTTATTCTTTTTGTTGTTTATTCATTTGTTGAATTTTGTTGTATCTTTACATTTTGCTGTTGTTCCTGTTTTGCTATGTCATCATGTGAAGATGATAAGGACAGTAATGTCAGGTTTGCACGTCATGCTTTTGACTTCCATCAAGTGGCTTAACAAAAAATAGTGCTTGTTTAAAATGGGAAAATATACAGTTCAAATATATATGTTGTACATCTTAAAAGTTATTTTTGGGCTTTAATTCATGTATTTTACTTCTTTGTGTGCAGGCTGAAGATCACATACTGCTTCGGTGTCATCTCTACTGACTACACAGAAAACAACAGAGGCATTGCGACTAGGAGTGGTGAAGTCCATCCTTTGGTTTCTTGTTTTCTATACTTTTTTTTGCCTTAGATACATTTGCTGTATAAAGTCATGCTTTTCTGTGATATGCGAATTGATGCAAATTGATGTAGTTGCTGGCCTTGGTAATTCCAAAGTTACTAAAGGCACATTAACTGCTGCGTCCAGCCTACATGTGCATTTTTGAATGTTAAGTAGTTTTTAACAGCACATTTTCAGCTTCTGACCAAATGCCAAGGGCAGATCAGCAGTTTGTTTCCTTGTACACTGAGAAGTTTATTACTTGTTTAATGATGTCATTTATATTTTAAATGTGTGTTTTTTGTCTGGACATCCACCTGCTATAGGTTATTCATGGAGCTTATTATTTTCACGTCCACTGCCTTCTGGATATTTCCCATAACCATCATTCACATATACATAACGTTTGGAGAAAATGTGTAAAAATAATGGTTCTTTAAATGCCCATAAACTAGATGATTCTATGGCAGACACTGAAACAATTACAGGTTTAAAAAAAAACAGTTTGTCTTATGTAAATGAAACTGAAGAAAATAAGTACTAGACATTCAGTTAGTTCACATACCACCTCCATTAATATCACACCTAGCCATGGGACCTTTACACATTATGAAATGCATGTAACAGGAAATATATGATCTAGGTACACAGACCTGCCTTTGTATATGCTAAAGCTATGCCTCTTAACATTCACACTTTTTTGAAGTGAAGCGTGATCCAGTGCTAATGCTCAGCTGAAGCTCTGCTTTTATTCAAAGAAATTGTGTTTGATCTTACTGATCATAATAAACTAATATTTCTCATATCAAAGTAATGAAAATAAAAATGCATTCAGAATCAGTTCTGCTATGGCATCACATCAGCAAACAATTAGTACTCATCAGGAAACATATTTTAACCAAATTAGACTATTTACACAGCTTCTGACTATAATTATTTAATTATATTGCACAAAATCATATTTGCTTAATGAAAGAAATAAAAAATAAAGCCTATCTAGTTTGCCTTTTAAGTGCATTCAGCATTCTACCTCCTATTCATCCCTATATTCTACATTACCCCTTCTCAAGGTATCTACTGCAACCTTGAATGCTTCTGTGGATACCCTCTCCACCTGTCTCTCTTTTAGTTCATTCCATGGGTACTCAACCTTGAAAGTACTCACCAAGACTTGAGGATGAATTCAGTTTCAACACTACTGCTCTCCTTTGCTTGCTGACTTATCATCGCTCCATTCGGATACCACCAGTAAGATGCATTTGATGGAGAAGAAGGTATATGACCCCAGACTAGAGTATCTAGAGACGTCCTGAATGAGCATGATGTAAATCTGCAAGGTCATAACTAGGAAATCTGAAAATATTGTCTAGTACATATAATACAGAAGATTTCCCAGTTATGACCTTGCAGATTTACATCATGTGAAGAAGAAATATGGACATGGGAAAGAAAAGGAGATTTAATATGGTGTAATATCTATGCAAAGGAGAAAGCAAAACTAATCAATACAAAAAGAGGAGCACCAAAGATATTTGAAGAGAAATACAGGCAAAGGAATTTGGACATGGAAAACTTTACAAAACAAAAAAATAAGAAGACAAACAGGAAACGTAGAAAAGGAGATTAGTAATGGTGAAATTAAAGAAATAGAAACTGAGGTTATGGCGTACCTGAGAAGTAAAGGATTCAGTGTAGAAAATGTAATCCAGAAAGCACCACGACAGGATAGAGTAATATATATCCAAATTAAAGGGAAACCAGTGGAATGGGAAGCAATTGGTCAGGTACCATATGAAGATATTTTTGGAGCCTTCTGCAGAAAACCAGTATAAACATTCACTTGAAGCTGAACAGCAAGGGAAGGAACAGGAAACTTTGGAAACTTTGAAGCAGTCAGTGTTGAGGAGTGATAGGCCAGTGAGTTCCCATTGACAGAGCAATGGATGGCACAGGATGAAATTGTAGAGAATGTACCACAGGAAGATGCTATAGAACTTTTTATAGAATGCCTGCCGGAAATGGAAAACAAAAAAATGTGCCCTCAGTTTAGAAGAAAATGAGCTAAGAGAAGAGTTACTTAATTTAAAAGCAATAGATAGACATGTTAAGATCAATAAAAAAATAGACTGCAGAAGGTTACTAAAACCCAAAAAGTCAGAAGTTTGATAAAACAAATGAACACAGTAATTAGGACTGTCCATAGAGATCCATATGATATAACAGAAGTAAACAGGATATATTAATAACTGATAAATTTCTACCACAAGAACACAGAATAGTGAGGGAAAGAAATGGACAAAATCGAATGCCATCATGGAAGTATCGAATAGTGAAAACTATAAAGCAATTAAGACAAGAAGTGTCACTGTTAGAAGAGTATAGAAGAAGGAACAGATCAACAAAAATACCTAGAAAGATAGATGTGATAAAAGCAATGTGCAGTATTAGAATAAATCAGGATTTGTCATGCACTGTCACAAATAATAAACTAAAAATCTCACCACAGGAGGAAAAACTTAAAAGATACACAGATACATATAAAGGAAAAATACAAAATAAGCAATTTATTGATGACCCAAAATGTTTTATACAGAATTAGGAAAAAAGGTAAAAGGAATTGAAAGACCACCAAAAAAAGAAGAAATAGATATATTTTGGAGAAGTATTTATGAAGATCCTGTGAAACATAACAAAGATGCTAAATGGACAGAAGAAGTAAAATAAAAAAATAAGAAGTTTAAAGGGACAGGATATGAAATGGGATGAAGTAACAGCCAGAGAGATTGAAACAAAGTTAAGAAAAGCCTCTAATTGGAAACCCCAGGCCCAGATGCAGTACTTAACTTCTGGTTTAAAGTATTAACATCTTTGCAAAAAGATTTTACCATGAGTAAGAACTATTTATATGTGCACCCAGAACAGACACCAGCCTGGCTAACAACAGGAAAAACAATGCTCCTACTTAAGATTGAACCTGCAATCTATTCTAAAAATTATTGACCATTAACTTGCCTTCTGATGATGTATAAACTATACACTGGAATTGATGCCGACAGAGTTTATAATCTTTTAGAAGAAAACTCAATTATGGCAATAGAACAAAAGGGAAATAAAAGAAAGTCTTATGGGACATCATGGATTATTTGTTGCTAAATAAAGTCATAGTGAAGAGCTATAAAAAGGAGAAGAATCTAAGTATGGCATGGATTGACTACAAAAATCATTTGATAGTATCCCACATCCATGGATAAAAGAGTACTTAAAAATATAGAAGATACATCCTATACTGATCGACTACATTGCAGTGACCATGAAACAGTGGCAGACCACTTTGCAACTAAGCCATGATAAAGGACAAATTACTATCACAGGGATAAAAATTCAAAGGGAGATATTCCAGGGTGACACTTTGGCACCGCTGCTATTCTGTCTTGACTTAACCCATTAAGTGTTCTACTTAACAACTTAGGCCATGGCTATAATTTGGCCCCTAAAAAACAACAAAGTGTAAAGACTTCTCATCTTCTCTTTGTCGATGATTTAAGAATGTATAGCTCATCAGATGAGGAACTGAAAGCACAACTGCAAGTTGTCAAAACTTTTTCAGATGATATAAGAATGTCATTTGGTCTTGATAAATGTGCAAAAGCAACCTTTAAAGCAGGAAAACTGCAGCACCAAGAAAACATCAGTTTGTGATATGAAAGAACTTGAGCAAGAAGGAGTGTATAAATATCTGGGAATTGATGAAGGATTAACAATAAAACATGAACAAATGCAAATAAAACTTCATAAGGAATACTTGAGAAGACTTAAATTAATCTTGAAAACAGAGTTAACACCTAGGAGCAAAATTCAAGATATAAATCAAATTTCTCTTCCTTTCCTAACTTACAGTTTTGGAGTGATTGGCTCGCCCTAAAACGTGTTGGATAGTCTAGACAGGAAAACAAGAAGGATGCTTCATGCTTACCAAATGATTTATAAAAATCACTGCATACCAAGATTATATATTCCCCTTTCCGAAGAAGGGATGGGCCTCCTTGAAACTGATTACATGTATAGATCTGCAATCATGTGACTGCACAAATATCTGCTGACCTCAAAAAACCCAAATGTAGTGAAGGTTTTGAAACATGAGGAGAATAAATTTAAAATGACTTCTCTGCTTAGTCTAGCAGAAGCATATCCGCATCAAGCAGGAATTGAAATCAAACCAGAAGTAGATAAAAATCAGGCAGCAACTGAATGCGCCAAAAAACAAAAGAAAGAATATAAGGTGAAGGACCAGATGAGAAGGCAAGAACTGTGAATAATGCATAAATATAGTTGCAAGTATAGAAAACTTCTTGAAGAACCTCATGTTGATCAGGACTGAATTCAGGAATGGTTAAGGAGAGGCGAATTCAAACCAAGAGATGAAAGGTTAATACTGGTGGTCCAAGAGAGTGGGCTATGTACACATTTGTTTACAAAGTTCATTGAACATGTGGAAGAAACAGACAAATGCAGGTTTTGTAAAACAGAATTGGAAACAGTTGCACACCTCGTTGCTGGTTGAGACATACTAATGGCAGTAGGACTGTATACTGAAAGGCATAATAATGTAGCAAGACTGGTTCCCTTCAGATGAGCGAACACTCATTTGAACGAAACCCATATTACTCAGACCACTTACCTGAAAGTCCAGAGTACTGAGAGTTAAAAAGAAAGTAGCAGAAAATATCAACAAATGGTCGGTTGTAAGAGTAGCAAAGTAGATGAATATATGCTCTTTTCCGCAAGATAGTGCGATCTCAGAGTTGGTATATTTAATTTGTGGGGGGTGTGGGGGGCAGACCCTTCCACATGGGGGGTGCAGGGGGGCTTAAGTAATGCATTGTGGTGTTTTAGTTAAGTATAGTTTTTTTGTAGTGTTCCTGTAATGTAGTGCAGACTTATGGGAAGTATTAGTTGTGGGATGTTTGCACAGTGGTATGTGGTGATTTTTTTTCACTGTATATGTTACTGGAAGGTGAGGGTTATGCAGACAATGTTTGTCGATTATTTAAGTTTTGTTGTTTTCAGATGTCGGTATTCTGGACTTTCTGGTATGTGGTCTTGGTAATATGGGTTTCATTCCCAATAATATCCCAGGCTGCATCCTACAGGAACTCAGGCATGATCTTGCAGCACCATTAGGCACCCTATTCAATCAAAGCATGAGTACCGGCTTTGTCCCAGCCGAGTGGAGAACAGCAATTGTCATCCCTTTACATTAAGGTGAAGCATCCACCGATCAAGGCAGTTATAGACCTATAAGCCTAACTAGCCTGATCTGCAAGGCCATGGAACAGATTATCATGGACCTCATTAACAGGGACATTGGCAACCTCCAAACATTCAACCTCACACAGTTTGGCTTTGTCAAGGGGAGATCATGTTTGTTAAATTTGGTTGACTTCTTTGAGACAGTCACCAAAGCCATGGATGAGGGGAAGACAGTGCACACCACCTACCTTGACCTTGCCAAAGCCTTTGACACTATTCCCCACTCGGGCATAGTAGACAAACTCTCTCAACTAGGCATCAATCCATATGCTACCAGATGGGTAGCAAACTGTCTCACTGACAAAACCCACCTAATCAAAATAGGGGAAGCCACCTCAAGCAGTAGACCTGTAACAAGCGCCATACCCCAGGGATTGGGCTTGGGGCTTCTGTTATTTGGGATATACTTATCTGAGGTACAGTCCAAAACAAGTGGGCTATGGCTGACCAAGTTTGTGGATGACTGCAAGCTGGGCGCAGTCATCAATTCCCCAAGTGATGTGGACGTCCTCCAAGAGGGTATCACCCAAACAAATGACTGGTGCCAAAAACATGGCCTCGGGATAAATGCCAAAAAATGCATCATCCTCCACTTTGGGGAGAGCAGCGTACCCACATTTTATCACATTGATAACAATGTCCTAAGTACACAGTCAGTAGTGAGGGATTTGGGTATCCAGGT
This sequence comes from Protopterus annectens, assembly GCF_019279795.1. Lineage (NCBI taxonomy): Eukaryota > Metazoa > Chordata > Ceratodontiformes > Protopteridae > Protopterus > Protopterus annectens. The sequence continues at coordinate 482,864,814 of NC_056734.1, forward strand.
TGATAGCAACCTGACTTTTGACCACCATGTTGCTTCCATTGTATGGAAAGCTTTCTACATGGCCTACCTCATAAGTAAGGGTATCTCATCCAGGGACAAAGAGGTCATAAAATCCCTGTATTCTTCCCTCATAAGGCCAATTATTGAGTACAATGCTCCCTTCGGCATGTACCTTGCAAGGCACATGCAGCAGCTGGAGAGACCACAGAGGTTCCTCACCAGGGGAATCCAGGGCCTCAAACAACTCCCCTACACAGATAGGCTAAAACTACTGTCCCTCTATTCAGTTTCATACAGACTCCTCAGAGGTGACCTCTTTCTGGCATACAAAGCAATCTCAGACCCCATCTTGATGGGATTGCTGCATATCCGCAAGTCAAGCTTCACTCGAGCAACTTGTACTTGTGACCTCAATATGGTCTGTGATATCAATAGGACATGTTGGCAGGACAGATTTGTGTCCCACAGACTCCCCCATCTGTGGAATAGACTCCGTCTCCATGTCAAGCAGGGTACCTCATTATCCCTTTTTAAGCACAAACTGGATAACTGGATGGGAAACAGAAAATACACTCCTGAGAGTCCACCCGTGTCTCTGCTGGACAGGGTCTCTGGGTGCTGACTTGTCTAAATATGAGCTAAACTCTTGGCTAGGCTTATAAGGACCTCATGGCCAATAGCCTAGTAACCTCCTATGATCCTATGATCCTATGAGCATTTGCTCATTTGAAGTAGACCCACCAAGACTGCTGCACGGGGGATTGTGTAAACATTATGGTATTGAAGTGGCTGAAAAACACTAGAAACATGAGCCACAAGGCATCTTAGAAAATGGTGATGTCTACATCACGTGGGATCACCAAAAGATAGATGCTAGAAAACTGTATATAGTGGTCCATGAAAAGAAGACAGAAGTAGCATTGATCACTGAAATCACCACACCCAGTGACGACAGTGTCATGCATACAGACAGACAGACAGACACAAAGTCATAAAATATCAAGATTTGCAGGCAGAAATGAGAACAATGTGGAAGAAAGATACCCAGACAGTTCCAATAGTAGCAGGAGCAATGGGTCTTATAAAAAAGAATCTACAGTCATATTTAGATATGTTACCAATGCATGTAATCCCTTACAAATTGTAGGAGTCATTACTGGGCACATTGCAGGTGCTGTGAAGAGGACTTCTGGCTAACATCAAAGACTTAAACAATAAAATTTCATGAATTTTAATCATACTCTGATTTAGGAATGGGGTTTATTCCCATCATGGTATTAGAAACCCAAAAGACATGGATAAATAAAAAAATGGCTTCCATCTAGACTCATTATAACACCTCAATATACATCTCTTTGCATGGCCTCCTCAACTGGTCACAGTACTCAAGGAGTAGCCTGGCCTGGCCTGGCCAGGATCATGAGTTTGAGCATTACCTCTTTGCCTGTGGTGTCTATCCCCCTGAAGCTATACCACAGCATTTGGTTAGTGTTGCCTGCATATACCACCCCCGCAGCTCCTGGTGGCCCACTTCCAGTGTGCTCAACATTTCCAGATCCTTTCCCTGCACTGTTGTAATCAGTTCATCTCCTTCTAGCGATATTCTAAACCAGACTACTGTGACCCAGATAAGGTCCTTTGCATTGGTCTGTACTGAACATCAACTGTTCCCTTTTGGACCACTGACCAGCCTTTTCAGAATCATTCTCTACCCCCCCAATCTTCCTGTGCTGTATCTAATGTTGTATCATCAGTGAAGAGGGTGAACTTGTTCTTTACCTGAAATGAATGCAGCCGAAGGGTTCTGGAATCAAGACCCACCCTGACAGTTATCTACTTCTCTCTCCTTATTACTGAAATTACTAATTTTGCCACAAGCAAAGTTAGTGAGTATTATTTATAATCCAATATACATCGGGAAGAAATGTGAAATTATTTCATCTGAAATGATAGCACACATTTGTTTGATGCATAATTCACCTAAACAAACTTACCTGTTTACTCTAAACACAGTATGCCTGAAAAAAAGAATAATGACATCACACTAATCAACAAGGATAACTGTTACATTTGTGAACTTCTGAAAATGTTAGCTGCAAGTGTTTTTGCAAAAGTGCCCCCCTCAAAATTATACATACCAACTCCATGGTTGCACCAATTCTAAGCTGGAAGAAATCTCTCAAAACCAGAGAATCACTGTCAGTTCACACTTAGACATTGTACCAACAGTGATTTACAAGGAAAAAAAACACTGATCTGTGTTATGTGCTGGACAACGGTGTCTCTAGGTTGCACTACTTAAAGCATTCCATTGGTGGACACTATGTCCCAAACAGCTTACTTCCTGATTGTATGTACTATTATTTCTCATCTCTCAATTAAATTTGATTAGACCAAATAGTTTCACACAAATGTGCTGTCGACCACTTATCTTTTAGATCAACATATTTAGGTCAGTTGTTTGTAAGGCAAAGCAATTTATAAATATATATATACATATATATATATATATATATATATATATATAGATAGATGCTGTTGTGTCTTTCGGCTTTTCCTGGTTAGGGGTCGCCACAGCGGAACTCCGGTCCGCTAATGACTGGCAGTTGATTTTTACGTGCTGAGTTGCCAGCCCTGACGCACAACCTTCAACAAAGGTGCGCCCATTCACGCATGTCTCCACGCAGAAGATGCTCTAACTGAGAGTCGAACCGGACAGCATCTTACTGTGAGGTGACAACACTACCGCAGCACCACCACTGCGGGTATATATATATATATATATATATATATATATATATATATATATAGATATATATATAGATATATATATATATATATATATATATATATATATATGTGTGTGTGTGTGTGTGTGTGTGTGTGTGTGTATGTATGATTTCATTTTAATGCCTGACACTTGGCCAACATGGTCAGACCTTTGCAAAAAAAAAAAAAAAAGAGAAAATAGCCCTTTTTAAATTAAGGGAAAATTAGATAAAGGGCTACATCAGAGTAAGTTCAACATAGTATGTTCAGGCAGAAGTCAATTTTTTGTGTATATGCTTGAATTTCTTTAACTGAGCCCTGGGCTATGTGTCTGGTTCTTTGTTTGTAATGAAGCTGACATTTTACATCTTGCTGGTTAACTTTGCAAGGGCTACAGAAGAATTAAAGGAAACCTTCAGATCACTGATTTTTAACCACAGTTCTTCGAGGATCTGACAAACGTGTCTCCAGAAATTTTACTTAGTGTTACAAATGAAAATAACTACTGTCAGCAGTGAAATTAGATATATGCCTGTCCACAGTCCATCTCTAGATTCAGCAGAAGTCATTACTTGTCAGCTTTAAATTCTCAGAGGAACAGACATAGTGAGATGATTATTGAAAAGTCTGAAGGCATAACTGATCTTCAGAAGTATGGAAAATATATGTGTGAAGTAGGGGGATATGTACTAAGCCTGAAGATGTAGTATCTAGGGGTCATCTGAGGTAAGGCAGTCCCAGAGATAGTATATAAAAGTAACAGGGGTCTAAGGAATATACATATATGTAAATGTTTAATTTAGTATGATGAACTCTCATGCATGGGTTTGAGCACCAAAAATACAGTCATAAGGAGAACATGAAAACTCCATATGGTCAGCGAATGGACATTAGCCCCACTCAAAGGCCATGGCACTGTGAAACAGAGTTCAGTACTGAGTTACCTTTGTGCTACCATTTGTTGTGGTATTCACAAAGTGCAAGCATTTTAGAAGACATAAAAGATACTTAGCTGAATGACTGTTTTCAAGTCAGCTTAATGTGAGATCTTCATACAAGGTGAAATGTTTTATGTATATAACTGAATTTCATTATCTGGAATCTGGGACACACAGTAAGGCATTTACTGGTAGTTGATATGAGAATTATTCCTATAAATAAGCACAATAAGCTGCAAATTATTGTTAAAGTAGCTTTGCAAAAAGTTTTAGTTAAAATGAATGATAAAGGGCTGGTGTAAGTTTGAACCTACACAATGTATCTGACTTGTTGTTAACATTTTTTTTAATCTAGCCCTCACTCCTTTTCCCAGGAATAAATATGTGTTTTGGTCAAATATCAGGCTGACATCTTTTATAAATTGCTTTTATAATGAGAATACAATATTTATTTAATGAGTGTCATAGAATTATCGTGGCTGGGGTCTGATTACCTTGGTTAGGCCAGGCTGGTAATCTTATAGGTTGGTGGTTAGGTAGAGAAAGGGTGGCATGGTGACTCTGAGATAAGATAACCGCCTCACAGTTCCACAGTTTTGTGTTCAATACTGAACTGCAATCATTATCTGTGTGGAGACTGAATGTTCTCCCTGTATCTATGTAGGGCTTCTTCAAGTGTTTTGGTTTCATCCCAAAAGCATGCTAGTTGACTAGCCAAACAATTCCATTTATAAATGTTACATTTACCATTGAGTGAGTATCCTAGATCATGGCTGAAAAAGGCCCACAGATCAGCACATTTGCCAGTTAACAAATGCTAAGTAATATAAATAAAAATGGAGTTGAGTGTGCAGGTGGGAATGAATGTAATTATTTAACAGTAACACGATGTTGCAGTCAAGAACATTGTATATGGAAATTATTGAATTTAAATGCTCGTGTTCTTGGCTGCATACTTCAGTTTTACTGGTATGTGTGCTAGACATTGTTTAATGGGAACACATGCTTTTATGATGCGATGGGTTGGGACATTGCATGCTTTTGTCAATAAAATCTGACTGAATGTTTTGACAATCTGCTTAGATGATATACTACTGTTACAAAGAAAATTTGAGCATTAAATTACTGTGAGCACATAGTGAGAGTTCAGCAAAAACAGGAGAAGCGGTGTATAAAGGCAGGGCAACTTTCTAGTACACTGGCTTTTAAATACACATTATACCACTCATTTTTTATAATATATATATATATATATATATATATATATATATATATATATATATATATATATATATATATATATATATATATATATATATATATATATATATAGACCAATAGAGCAAAGTCCATTACATATACAGATGAGATATGTTACAATTTTTTCTATTATCCATACACTTCCAGCAAAAAAAAATACCCTTTTCAGTAAGAGTATGTTCTAAAGCACTCCAAACCAAAAAGGAAAAGTGTCCCACAACAAATGCATATAGATAAAACCAGAAAGACCCAGGAATAAAAAGTATTATCTGTGAAAAACAATTACAAATCATCTTTGAGGAAGGCATCATGGTATATTTGCAACTTATTCCTTAATAATGTACAGGTTTTCCAACACGCCAGTTTTTGAATGCACAATGATCCACAAGTCTTTGTCAATGCATTTAGCTTACTAATCCATACTCAATGGCCTTTTTTAGGTATGGAAGTTGGCAAAAGAAAGCAAGTGTGATGGCTTGTCAGTCAGGAGCCACAGTACTCAAATGTCTTACTGGTATCTGTGAGAACGTTTCAGCAGTTGGAGCAGATGACAGAATTAGAAAGGAATCCAAAACCTGACTTTCTAAAACAAGTACATTAGACTTAGAACAGCATATGTCTGGAGTCTCCAAGAACTAGGATGGGATAGTTATCATGGAATGGAGTTACTATTTTTTTTTTCAAGAAGAAGAGATGTCATAGAAGAGAGGCCAATAAGGGTAATACTTACTGGTTGGCATAAACTGGAAGTTATGACTAAGATTTCCCACAAAGGAGTTATTACAAAGAATACACTGTGTGAGCCAGAAAACAAAGTGCACGTGATAGCTCAGTTCTTAGTTAAACATCATACACGGTGCACTAAATGCACTAAATCACATACTGTATGGGGGTTGGCCTAATGATTAAGGTAAAATGTGTAGGGTTTTATCCTTGCCAAGCTAAATTTGCTAGGCTTAAAATACCCCATACAGGCAGCTTAGTACTTACTTATGAAGCTGTCCCTAAATGGATTACAAGATCAGTTACCTCATTAGATCTTTGGAACTTTAATTCATTCAATATTGATTTGGCTTGTAATCTATTACTTTTAATTAGGAAATATAAACCTAATATTATAAGACAGAATTAATAAAGTGTAAAGATGAGCAGACTTACATATTAACCTCCTCAGGCATCTGGTCAGTGTAGAGGCCAGTTCTATGAGAACACCCTCAACAGATACTTCATCAGGGCAGAAATACTTGAGGACTAGTGAGCAGCAAGTATAGTAGCCTTGTACAAGGGAGGGAGCAAGAAGAATCTAGAAACTACAGGTCTATGCCTAACAGTAATGGCAGAAAAAGTAATGGAGACTTATTTTTCTCCAAGAAGAGAGTTTTCAGCTGATGAAAAAAAATGGGCTTGTGGACAGAGAAGCTGCTAGGCAGATATGCTGCAGGTTAATGACTGGGTTACAGGTGAATTTGATAGATGGATACCAGTAGACTCCAAAGTCTTTGAGACAGTCCCACATGTGTTTGATAGAAAAACTGAAGGGGATGGGGACAATCAAGACTGAAGAACTGAATTGCTGCACTGGGGAAGGATAATGAATAACGAAATACAGAACTGTGGATAGAGTGCTGATTTCATTTATAAGGAAAGTGAGTAATGGAGTACCACAGGCGTTAGTCTTTGGTCCAGTGTTCTTCAGTGTATTTGTTTCACACATATCTGAGGGAAAAAAAGAGCAGGGTCATCTTCTTCACTGATGTCACGATGATGGAAGATGAGTCTAAGAAAGGATTTAGAAAGTCTGATCAAACGATTTGAAAGGTGATGGCTGAGGTTCAGTGCAAAGAAATGCAAAGTAATACATTTGTCCACAGAAACCCTGTCATGAGGTATTATCTGGGGCAAAGAGAAGCAACAGCAAAGGAACAGGAGAAGGATATTGGAGGGATGTCAGTTGCACCTGGTTTGGACTACAAGGAGTGGAATGAGATAACAGTGGTATCAGAAAACAAAATGTTGGTGACTATCTTCAGGGGAATGAACTCTAAAAACAAAGACAACATTCTTCTATCATAGTGGGCAGCCGTGCCCAGGCTACAGTCTGAGTATTGTTTGTGGTTCTGGAGGCTATACAAGGAATGAGATCTTATGCTGCTGGAAGGAGTCCAGAAAAAAAGCTACTAGAGCATTTTGTGAGCCAGAGAGGAAATGTATGACGAGAGGCAAGCAGAGCTGGGTTTCTTTTCACCACAGATTGAGAATGATTAGGGTGGTGAAGACATGATGTGAATGTACAAAATCCTGGCAAGGAGATGTACAGGGATCTCCTGAGCAGCAAGGGCAGAGAAGAGAGAAGGAGGCACAGAAAGCAGATTGAAGGGGTTAAGTGTCAGCCTGAATTTCAGAAAGCATTTCTTCACAGAGAGGGCTGTGAACCTGTAGAAAGAAGAGCTGGAATGGGTGTTAGGGTTTTCATACAGGCATTAAAGAGGGTAAGGAATAGGTGGAGAAAGGGTAAGGGAAAAGATAGGGATGGAGGGAAGGTAAACTGTTAAATGCATTTGAAACGAAGCCTAGATACATTTATTGGCTACTTTTGTCATGAAACAAATGTAACACAATAATATCTAATTCCATTTCCTTCTCTGCTTCTCTATATTCTGTGACATTTTCTCCATAATTTTCTGTAACATTTTCTCCAATGTTACCTACATTCTTGTTCCAAATATGTATTCTCTATGGTTATCCTTTGCATACTTCACTCGTTGCCCCTCACTCTTCACTTGTAATATTCTTTCCAAGGTATAAGTCATTAAATACTAGTGCAAATATTATCTTCAAATAGTTAATTATTCCTGTTCTGCAGTGACACTTCAGCTGTCTCAGTCACCTTTTTAGTCATACCAGCAGTTCACCTATACTGAAAAGAAAAAATCTTGACAAGAATGCAAACCCCTGTTCTTATCCCTCTGTCTGTCTCTTTGCCTCTAGTGAATCTCTATTCATTACTACCATAATCAAAAATGATTTACACATGGCCATCAACAGTTCCCTGAAACAATATACCTTCTGAAAAAAAAACACATAAATCAAATATTGCTATAGCTTTTTTCTTCCACTCATAGTTCTAGGTATAGGGCATGCTGGAATCCACAACACGTTGATTAATGGTCTTCCTTTTACAGACCCTATTTGCATCTTAGTTGTTCACCAACATATTTGAGAATACCTTTATATTTGCCTACATTAATGTTGCCCTATCATTTCCTGGGTTTTCCTTTTCCCACTCATTATTTCATGAGCAGCATTGCCTTTACCCTGTTGTGTCCTGCACTCCTTTGTTAGTGTTCAGCTTGTACACTTTTCCACCAATGATCCTGGTACTTCCTCTGTTACTATTTGTTTTAATTCTGTTGGATAATCATCTTCCCTTCCTGGCTTTCAACACTGTATTCTGCCTCACTGATTCATCCATGCAGTGTCTCTGCTTGTGTTGACACCCGTTCTTCCTAAATTGCACACCCTTTGTCCAGTTTCCACATGCTCCTCCTTCTACTCCTTTACCAGCAGCTATAGTTCATCCCTTACATATTGTGCACACAGCATGAGAGTCTCCCATGACTCTTGTTTTGTTTTTCTTCATCACAAAACTGTTTACCTCTCAGACATGTTATACAAATGATTTTCCTTATGCTCTTTAGGTTCCTTGTCTACAACATCAGTCATTTCTCCCCCTTCTTGCCATAGATCTTTCTTCTTATCTTTTTTTTTTGCCTAAGACTTGACACACTTTCTCACCTGTAGCTTACATCTTCACTTTATTTATTCCCTTGTGTTACTTCACCCCTTCCAGCCCATACAAACCATCCATCCTGTATTGTCTCCAACCTCTGTTTCTGCTCCTTTATCAGCTCTTTCCCTTCTTTCCTCTTTGTCCTTCTTAGTGATACAAATATTTTAGTGTTCATACTGCCTACAGTGCATTTACCCATTTTACTTGCAATCTTTCTATCAGATTCTTTACAATAGCCCCTCCCTTTATCATATTGTTTATCTTTCTAATTTCTTGATATTCTCCCAGTGGATTGTATTGCAACTGGAATTTTTCTTTGTCTCTCCTCTAAATCCAGATTATGCAAACCATTGTATTACCCAAAATACAAAGCTCTGATATTTCTAACTCTTTTGAACTCCCCTGATCCTTCACCTCTCCCTAACTGCCTCTCTAACATAATTTGCCTATTTACTATCACTTACTTTAAATTTGAACTTCCTTCTCTCCAGAAAGATACCCATACTACTTTGTGGATATTGAAAAAATGTATTCACTAAGGGCATGTGGAAGTTAGTCAAGTTGTTAAAAAAGGGAGGAGAAGCTCAAGTCTCATATTTAAGTTTTTGCACATAGTCACATTTTGTACCTGGTGGCTTCGCTGACAGAATATGCCATTGAGGAAGGGAGTTTGCTTGGGTTTCAGACCAGTTCTGTGAATGCTGAAGCATCATTGTACAGACTTCAACCATATGGAAATAAAATCACCCTGTTAAGACATTACTTGAGAAGAGTGTCTCTGATAGCTGATTTCATAAGAAGATGCTGTTATAAGTGTAGGAATTGCTTTTCTTTTTGCTCAAAATTAATATATGAATTGATTTTGAGCTCAGCCTTGTCACAGGCTACCATATTAAGAAAAACAGAAAACATGAGAGACCCTGGAATCAAACCAGAATGATTCTATTGTAGATGGTGAGAGATGAGAATTATACCCATTTGAAACTGTCTCTGCTTTTGTGGGTAGTTCAGTAGTTTACTCTGGAACTCTAATGTAAGAGTGCATTGGATTTCAAAGGAGAGTAAAATTGCTGATTAGAAGAAGTAAGGGAAAGAAGGCCTGAAGGCCTTGATGTGATTCTTCAAAACAGATACTGTCATTTTATGAAGATGCATGTTAAGGTAGATGGAATTATTTGCTGAGAATAAGGTAGGTGCCCAAAATCATTGTCTGGTTTGTTCAAAGCACAACATTCCATTAATGTTTAAGTGTAAGTGGAGCTGTTTGGACAGAAATTATTTCAAAATTATAGAAATAAGTGAGAAGAGGGATATTTGTCAGTAATTTTCAGCTTGCAGAGGTTACCATGTTTAGAAATATGGGTAAAATAAGTTGTCTTCCACATGCCTAGAAGCATACTTAAAGAATATAAGGAACGGAAGATAGCAGGCAGTGCCTATCAAATTAAAATACAGCATGTTTTAAGAAATATGTGGAACAGACCAACCACATCTACTGAGAAGGTATATAGTAATTGTTCTAGTACTTTTTCTTACAGTTTATTTATTTATTTACTTATTTATGTATTTTCTCTACCAGCGCAGGCCAACTGAGCTAATACAATAGCTCTTTTTCAGAGGCAGCATTGGAGAAATGTTTTACAATTAGACAGTAAAATAATACAAGAAATGAAAAATAAAGTTACGAAGTGCATTAGGATAACAGACAGAAAACACTGAAACAAAATACACTCCAGAGACGTTATAAAAAAAAAAAAAAAACATATAAAATGCAAGTAATTGGCAATTCAGGTTAACACATTTTATGCTGAAGTTAAATTCACTGACATTATTATAAACACTGGTGTCATATGTTTGCAATATGCATGTAATGCATAAGATGAAAGTATTAGGTGTTTATGATATCAGGCAGTATAGTTTAGGGATAAAAATTATGTTAAATTAGCATATGATGGTGGAAAAGTAGGAAATAAAAAAAGAGTTCTGGATGTCTTACTTACTTTTCATATATCAGAACAATCAGTACTTGAGAGTGCCACATGATGATTGATAACTTCATGGCTGTTTATGTTATTCTAGAATTTTGGGGATTTTTAAATGAACATGTTTCCAGATTCCCAAAATTAGCAAAACTCTTGTGAGTTTATTTCATTCATTCATCATGTCACTATATTTCTGGAGGAGGATGAATTTGAGTCTACTTCAGATCTGCAACAAGCCTGTTCTATCTGTTCATAGGGGGAGCAAGCTTGGAGGAAAGACAGAAAACAGAGGTCAGTAAAATCACTGTAGCTCTGCTGTACACTAAGGAAAATGAGTGCTTGCTATCAGAGCTATAAAGAGGCTTTATTTTACTAATTTACCGAAAAAAAATAGCTTTGAAAATTTTGGAAGCTAATCATATGCTATCAGTTTCAAATGATCACTAAATTACTAAATTATTTTCCAAATGACATGTATGTTATAATATCAGGGCAACTCCTCTTTCATCTTACTTTCCGCTTTCTGAGTTCTTTAAAGTTATGTCTGCAAACATAATTATTATCATCCTTATTAATTCATATCCTGAGCTCTCTTGGATTTACTGGAAAGCATTGTTTATATGTTATCACTCCTTTGTCAGTGTTTTATCTATAATTCTTTGTCAAGGTAATATTCAACTTGTCCTACTTCCTAATTCTTAGGCACCCTTTCACTGCTTCCTACTCCGCCTCCAGGTCTTTAGACAGTGCTACCCAAATCTGGTACTGCGCTCATATTATTACGTGGTTATTTCATTATTTGTAGTCCTACTGTTATACCATTATTTTGTCACTCATTTTCATCCTACTGTCTAAACAAAACATGTAACGTCCACCTTCTTTTTAGTATACTAAATCTGTGATTATGATGATTTGTTCCTTATGATCCATGTATTTTATGTGATATTATTGTCTTATGTTCTGACAGGTAACTATATGACAGATGACTGCCTGTATGTTTAGATTTGTTATATTTGCATTTTTAACTTTAATAGTTAAATAGAGAGTGCTGATTACACAGTGAAATCAGGAAAACATCTATCCTGGTATGCACCTTTCTGAAATCAGAGGTGACTTACAAGTTTTTTTACGAATGACTTAGAGGTATTATGCTCTAGTCTTACATCGTGGCATACACAGTAGCCACCACAGGACAACAATGACAACCTAAAACCAATTCTGAAAGCTGTAAACCACTTTTTCTATTGCTGCACAAAAATGCAAACTGAAATGTTTTAAAAGTTTTTAAATATGTCAATTCAGCAGAGAGATATTTACCTTCTGGTTGCCATCCGTGTGGTTGTGCTTTTAAAATTGTAAAGCATTTTGTATTCTTATTTATCTCTGATGGGTGGTACATCAGAACAGCTGCAGCTCCATTTACTACAAACTATTGTTTGGTCTGTCTGATCATAGTAGTTTTGTGTTTTTGACATGGTTGTCAAAATTCACCTCTCATGCTTTGGACTCGGGGTAAAGTTCTTGACTTCCTTATCCAAAGACATAACAGCTTGATTATGATCAGAGACTTAATCATATTTCTGTATGATTTGCCTTTAAACTGTTCCTATGCTATTTTTATTATATAGATTACATTTTTTATTCAAATTTTATTTTCCTTTTTCCAGGTCACATCTGAAAATGCAAACCCAGTTAACAAGATGTAATGAATAAATGAAAAGAGATGATAAATAAATGTCTTCAAGATCATTAATCTTTGCCCCCACCTTCAATGTAATCAAGCTTCTGAGCTTTTAGCCAGAATTCTGAGGCCTACATACATAGGAGTGGGTTGTGTCCTGCATTTATTTCATCTAATAACAGTGTCTACTTATTAGTTATGTACAAGTATTAAACTTGTGCATTTTCTAGCCACTGTTGTTGTTACTGCTAACATGTTTTTTTTCACCATACTGCTTATGTTATTTCAAACATTGTAAAGGTCTGCTGGAGATGCATAATGACAGCTCTTTGTAAATAAAAAAAAACTGACTTCTATTTCAAAATGGTGACTGCAGTATGCAGGCATATATATGAGGTTCTGCACTGTTGCATCTACTGGATAACAGTAGTGAAGAGATGCACAAGTAATTATTTAGAATTTACTGAATAGCATCTTTTTATCTGATTTTCATCAAAGCACTGTTGAGAAAATGAGGTGCACACTGTTTTCTGGGTGTAAGTACAACAGTAATCCATGACAATGGTGTCGCTAGGGGATTTACTCTGATTTGTTAAGGTTTACTTATGTGGGTAAAGCCTGGGTGAACAACTATTCTGGCTAGGAGGGAATAAAACCCATCATAACTCATAAACTCCCTGTCATGAATTATTTCCCCCAGTCTACTTTTCTAACCACATGGCTCCTCTACCTTCACCCATCTAAGTCATTTGCTCCAGTGGAGATTCAAGCTAGAATTATCATGCATCAAATCCTTTTATCAGTTAATAAGTAAATAGCCAACAGCTTTAAAAATTAAATAAATGAAATTCAAAATTAAGGAATACTCTTGGAAAATTTAATATGCAGACAGATATTTCAAACAGATAGATGGTATAAGAAAAATGCTTGATTATTTAGTTGGCTAGTTCTGACACTATCTCTAGGTTAAAAAAAAATTCTAGATTTTGTATAACAAAAACAACACCAAAACAAAAGTCGAATAGGAAAGACAAATAGAACAATCCAGCGACCACAAATAATTTAATTTAATATCCTCTAGCGACTCGGCACACAATGCCTTCAATGGAGTAAAAGTGTCTCAATAAAACACACATTGTATACTATAAGGCAACATTTAAACAATTATGCGATTATATAATCAAACAATTAAATACTCAATTAACCATTCATTATAATAAAACTTTACAGTTGCAAGGCATATTAATTCCAACAAGAAAGACCACTGCTGAGGTTTCAAATTGTAAACCAAGCCTGTTTTTATTCAATTCGTTAATAAACTCTTTATTCTTCATGTCTGCCTTGACAAATAAATATAAGGCCGTCAATATATCTAAAATATTGGCAGACATGTTTTTTGAAAATTCCACTCTTATACACATATTCATGCTCAAAAAAATCCATCATGATATTAGCATACATGGGTGCAAACGAGGTGATGGTACAAAGTGCCACTGAATTCAAGATAATTGTTTTTCAAATGAAACTACACTAATCCAGTAATATATGTCACTACAGGGCTATCGCCCAGAGCAAACCTTAAAGCCTCAATCCCATAATTATGCTCAATGCTGGTATACAAACTCTTGACGTCTATTACCAGCCAATACATGTCTTCCTTCCATTGAATAGTTTTGATTGTATTCAAAAAATCAAAAGTAATTTTGATGTATGATGCTTGATTTTTTTAACCACATCCAGTTAATAATTACATAAAATAATACCAATTTTGTTCAGAAAATACTGACATGCTGATACTATGGGTCTTCCTGGAGGGTTCAAAAGATATCTTAGGAAGGGAGCAGAAGGATGCCGTTTCACATCTTTCTACACCATATTTTTTATTTATATCATTGTTCGTAAAATATTCTAACCTATTTCCTTTCAATAGCAATTCTTCATAACTCTGGATAGATTTTCTATAATCTTCAATACAAGCTATACTATATGTATTAACGTCATATAAATGGTCATAACACATCCTCAAATATTGATCATGATATACCATAACTAGCTTATTACCTTTATCAGCCGGTTTGAAAATAATCTCTGTTATCACTTAACATTTGCAAAGCTTGCCAGTCTAATTTTGTCAAGTTATATTTTATCTGATTTTTACTATCAATAAATTTTTAATAAGCATTTTCAATGGCAAAATTAACCATAATAGAAAACTGCTGCACGCCGTCATGATTAAATGTTTGAATAAATTGTGTTTTAATAGGTACTGTTTTAGTGTTCAACTTACAATAAGCATTACATTCACCATAACTATCTAGCTCAGACAAACATGATTGAAAACTTGTATCTGTATCACATGATGTATCAAATTCAGTTTCTATAAAATTATTACCTTTATTACTTTGAAAAAATTCCACAAATGCAGTTTTCTTACAAGAGAAAAAGTGTATTTTATTAATCATGTCAAGTCTAGGCATCACTGTTGGCACATATTTTAAGCCTAAACCTAAAACGGCAGCCTCTTGGTCATTTAAAGTATAACCAGATAAATTAACCACATAGTTATTGTCACACAAAGTCTCTACATTAGTTCTTTCTAAATTTCTTGTACCTAGATTGCTGCTGCTGTTGTGGATACGAAACTGTATGCTGTTGAAAGGAACTGTCCCTCTGTGTTTCATATACATTTCTCCCCTGTTTTCTATTATTTTCATCAGTTCTGTCTTCTCAAAAAGTCCACTTCATGTAACCAGGTTCTTTGGTAGACAGCAACCCAGGGTAGTCTGCATAATCGCTATCCCAATCAGTTGATTCTTCAGTGGGTTCAGAAGACATTGCTGTGCCTTCTTCTTGGTTTTTATGCTCTTCCGGGATTCAGAATTGTATAATTGTTTAAATGTTGCCTTATAGTATATAAGGTATGCTTTATTGAGAAGCTTTTACTCAATTGAAGGCATTGTGTGCTGAGGTGCTAGAGAATAATAAATTATTTGTGGTCACTTGATTGTTGTTATTTGCCTTTCCTATTCAGCTTTTTTTTGTGTTGTTTTTGATATTTGCCTATATTTCCAGTCATTCAGCATTGGACCTGCCAAGGATTTTTAGGCAGGATCAACTTGATTCCACTCAATGCAGTATCAATCAGTATACAGTCCAGATGGGACAGCAATCTACAGGTTGAGTGATGATTTCCCGTGAGTTAGATGTTACAAAACCATGGGAAATGTTTTTCAGTGAAGAGAATAAGAGGAGAAATATTAATCCTTTCGCCTCTTTTGGGCAGAGCATGGCATGTAATTTGTCTGCAGAAATTCAGCAAATGTATGAGAAATTTGACTTTGTTAATCTGTTACCTCTGACCTGTTTTCTAATGTAGTCCATCACCAGTATGAACAGCAGTGGGTTCAAAGGTGAACCCAGATACATATCCACTCCCACTGGGATCCGTTCTATGAGACCAAACACTGTTCATACTTGAGTCACTGGGTCTTTGTACATAGTTTGCACTAACTCTATCAATGTTTCTAAGACTTTGAACCACCAGAGAACTTCCCAAATCAGCTGTCTTGGGAACTTGCTATATGCTTTCTCTAAGTCTAGAGATGCACCGTTTGACTCTTTCCTCATCTGTAGCTTTTCTCAAGTATCTGTTTCACTGCAAAATGTAGGTCAGTTGTGATACGTCCTGATCTGAATCCAAACTGCTCACCTCCCATCTTACTTTGAACTGCTCTGTATATCCATTTCTCATTCATCTCTCCGGAACTTTCATGCAATGTGACAGGAGTTTTGTACCTCTGGACTGCCCACAGTTGTAGATGTCCCTTTTGTTCTTGTACACTGACATGTGTATGCTTATTCTGCAGTCATCTGGGATACTCTTTTCCCTCCACACTGCTATGCTTACCCTCAGGAGCCATTTCTCCACTATCTCACCCAGCATCTTTATCATATCTGCTATGATCTCATCTGAGCCTGCTGCTTTTACTGATTTAATTTTCCTTTGTGGTGGGCTCCTCTTCTTCTCTCATCGCAGGCCGTGAATAGCAAATGCAACTTCTGCGGAGTATTCTTCATTCAGAAGCTGCTGGAATTACTCCTTCAATCTGCCTTTGATGTCCTGTGGACTGGTGAGCAGGGTGTTGCTGGCATCCCTTTTGAAGGGTGTCTGACTATCTTCTTTATCTTTCTATCTTTGCCTTGCAACCTGATATAGTTTCTTTGTGCACCTACTGAGTCACTTTCCAGAAGCTGGTAGAGTGCCTCTGATGCCTTGTTCTTTTGCTATTGCAACTCCTTTCTTATCCTCTTTGTTAGCTAACATGTATACCTTCCTAGCCTGGTCTCTCTTTTCTATCTCCCACTTTTTCCTGCACTCCTTTCTTCTGATGACTTCCTGGACATCTGCATTCTACCACCAGCTTTCCTTATGTACCTTATTTCCATACCTGGCTCAATCACACGTCTGCTCTGTAGTCTTCATACATGCTGTTTTGAGGCACTGCCATTCTTCTTCAATTTCACTTATTTCCTCCTCTTTCTGGCATGCTGGAGCACTGAATAATTCTTTGAACTGTTGTGCTTTCTCTCCAGTCAAATTCCAGGTCATCAGCCTGGTTTCTGTTGATCTTAGAGCCTTCTCTAACCACTGCTTGCAGTTGATTGTGGCAAACAGTCATTTATGCTGTGGGCTGACTGTTTCACTTGGGATGACTTTGCAATTACTGATTCTACCCCTATGCCCTTTCTTACTAGGAGGAAATCTACCTGAGTTGCATGTTGGCCACTCTTGTATGTGATCTTGTAACTGTCTCTCTTTTTGAAATGTGTTGGCTACTATCAAGCCATTTGCCAGGCAGAAGTCTAGATTGGTCTCTACTTTATTCCTGTTGCCCTACCCATGCAAACCCAGGCTCCCACCTTGAGGTGAAAGATGGCATCAGAAAAATATTTGAGTATTTAGTTGGGTAGTTCTGACACTATCTCTAGCTAAAAAATAGTAGATTTTGTCTACCATTACCTAAAAAATGCAGACTATCCAGAGACAAAGGCATTAAAAATAAACCCCACTGATGTAGAGTAGCAGGCAGTCCTTTAGACCCCAAGTTCTTGACAACAGCTGAAATGAAAATGGTTGTTGTTCCAGAATTTCCAGGAGACAGTTGCTTATCATGAAGAATACAGGGGTGTGGCCTGGATTGAGGCATAATTAGATAGTATTTAGTTAATAAAATTATTTCAGGTTAATAATCCCCCTTTTCAGGCAGTCTGTCATACTTTCCTTCTTTGGCAGTCAAAGTTAAAGTTCAAAAATGGACTTTTTATACAAACTAGCTACACAGGTAATGCATAGAATGATTGGAAGAGACTCATTCAACCTTATTAAATAAGTGTGCATGTGTGTGAGAATTTTGTGTATGCACATATGTGTACTTGTGAAAGGAAAACAAACAAACAAAAAAGTTACCTTTTCTTTTTTCATTTTACTTCACAGTCTGTTGCAGATTTATAGTGAAAAAAATCATATCCTGTACAGTTATTTCACAAAGTTTTCACATTACTTATATTTCACATTTTGGTTGCATCTAAAGAGGAAAAATAATGTTGATTTTATATGTTCTTTCATATTTCACAACTTTATTACAGTTTGAGTGAAACATGTTGTAGGTTCTTATATAGCCGTTAACAGTGTAGGTATGTTACTGCCCTCCTCCCACTGTAAAACACTTTTACTTTGTTTTGCATTTTACACTTTACAGAATGCTATAACCTCACTGCAGCATATACTGTTTTTACATAGTTTTTCACATAATGTATATTTTACATTTTTTAATGCAAACCTAGAGAGAACAATGTTTTATATATTTTTTTTTCACATTTTACACCACTTTTGTATTTCACTGAAGAAAGAGTTGTAGATATTTTATACAACCCTTAACAATGATTATCTATTCTACCAGTTAAAATTCTAGGCATCTTACTTGTTTAATGGTGGAAACATACATAGATAGCTAGATAAGCAATGCAGACATTTTGGAAGCTCATGGCAGTCTAAAAGTATAAATGTCATTGTTTTCATGGAAATAAAAGCCAGTTATAAACAAGAATATGATTGGGTCACTGATTGTAACTCACTTTTTATGTATTTGAGACATGGATGCTGAGGTGAATCTTGGCATCTGTGTCGAGCGCATATAATATGTTGTTACGAAAGGAGATCCAGTCATAATTCTTAATAGTGCATGGAGATTTACCTTCTTCAGGTACTACAAACTAGTCAAAAGTGAGATTAAAAAAAATGAGATGTGCTATGTTGAGTTTGAAAGCCAAAGCAGTGGATGAGTGTTTAACATCAGTACAAATTCCCTGTGTAAGGAGCTGTTTAATTCAAAATGCCCTGTGTAATTTAGTTGGCAAGAAGAACTGGGAGTTGAAATGAAGCCATTTCTACCTGCTCCTTCTGTTTACTGGACAGCACTGTCAGCTTTTCGTGTAGACCGGACATTAACGGCATGTATGGGGTGCTTAACAATCCTCTAAGCCTTGTTAAGGTGAGGTAGTAGCTTAACCTGGATGTTATTTAGTCATTTTTCTGAGTGCAATCATAGCACTCCAGGCACTACAAAATCTTTAGTTTACCTTCCAGTAATATAAAATTTTGCTCTATCCTAAATATTGCAGAGACATTTTCTTTGGCATAAGTTATGTGAACATAAAGTATTCCCATGTTTATCACTGATACTATGAAAAGGGCCACTTTTGATGTGTATGTGGTCACAAATGTAAGTTGCCTGAGTGGAAGAAATATTTAACAGCTTTCCACTATCTCTTCCTTTTAAGCAGAACTCACAATAGTTCTTAACTTGCAATCTCAGGACTAATAATCTTTTTTTTTTATTGAATTATGGCTAACTAGTCAAACAAAAGTCAAACCAATCTTCAGTAATGATTGTCCACCACTTAATTTTCACTATTTGATCTAGGAAAAGAAGCAAGACACCAAGATGTAGAACTATTTTCTTCAGATTTCTCTTCAGGTTCTAAAATTAATCTGTTCACAGAACTAGATTATACTAAGTGGGAACCCATATTAAAAAGAATGATATCTTGAATGACCTGAGTTACCTAAAAAAGCTATTTTTACATTTACATGATGACTTTGTCCTCTCAGAAATAGGAAGCATAGAGGGGAATCTACAAATAGCGTACTTAATTTGAAAACCAGAATATGAAGCTTAGGTATTAATTCTATTTAACTGTAGGTAGAAATAATTCATTTATCTTTATGATCTATGCAAGAAAACTACAGATGGATTAAAACATTTAGAAACACCATGGCAGTCAGTTATTGTAGAATTTAATGAAAGGTAGCTCAGTATTTTTTTTAGGGAGCGGGTAAAACATCCTTCTCAACCATGTTCACAAATGAGCCAAATGATGACTCCAGCATCTTTGCCATGGCCTTACAAATCAACTTTTCATAAGCCTCATCTACAGTTCTCCCTGGGTCTAAACAACTTTACATGTTTTTTCAGGAGTACATGTTCACAGAATGAAGACAAAGCCGATGAGTTCATTACTAATGAAAATATGTGTCAAAAGCTACCAAATCACATTTAGAAATCTACTCTCATCACAAAAAAAAAAAAAAAGATTGCAGTGGCAAGCACTTTTGCATATCCCATCCCTCCTTTATCAAATATAGTGATTTAAAGGTCACAAAGGACAAAGTACACCAGTTTGTTCATGTTCCCCAGCTGTAGTATTCAGTGTACAAAACTGTATTCAATTACATTTCAGACAATACAGCAGGCACTCTCCTTCCAGGACCATCATTCCCAAACATTCAATAATATAACACAAAGCAAGATGGACCACACACATCAAAAACACATTATGCACAAATCTCACTGGCAAAATCATCAGTCACTGTATCTGATATTTGATGGATGTTGTCCTAAAAATACAGATTCATAATAAATGGCTACAAAAATGCATTCCATTTATCACAACCCGGAAGAGGGAGATTACCAACCCTTAACTTTTCAGAAAAAGTTTACCTGAGTAGGTTGACATAGAGCTAACCATGCTACTAGATTAAACTCCACTTGGTCTGATTTACTTCACTTCACTCCAGATTTGTCATATTTGGTCCATAGATAGCTAATGCAGACTGGAAAAACATTTTAAATACACACTTATGGAAGGGGGTGCAAATGGGTAATATGTGCCATACTGTTATGGACCTGCTTGTGTATTTTTCTTCTTTCACATAACCACCTGCACTACAAAGTGAGGGGTATTACCAACAGTGTATTTATTACTATTGTTGGTGGTGTATTACATTCAGGTACATTGCATTCTTGGCTATGTAACATGGCACCATAGCAAACAAGTTACTGAGCAGCATATGATATTTCTGGTTGCATTTTAGTATTATATTAGAAACTCTGTATGATTTATTCCAGAATTCTCTATGCACTTGAGTATTTAGAGCTTTGCAGACAAAACCGCATGCCCATTTTCGTTTTTTTTTTTTTTGAAATCTTTTTATTGATTGTTTTGAAATTATTACAAATCCAACATATAAGCATGTCCATTTTCTGCTGTGGGTTTTCTGCCTACAGCATTCTGATAACTATTCACATTTCGTATTCATAATGCTTCTGTATGCACACTACTCTTTTCCAGGTTTCAGCACTATGCCCCAAACTGGTGACAGAAATTAACTTAAGGTAAGGCAAATAACAGAAAACTCTTCTTAATAAATTACCTACTCACTTTGGACAAATCTAGTTTTAAAAATGTCAAAATAATTTGCTTCTTCTGCAAGGTCGATACTCATATTTAAGCGTACTTTAAAATATAATTTTCAGTGCTCTAAACTATACTTTTTTGAAGTGTTATGACATCTGAGAAAATTATTTTTATCAAAACCACAAAATGTCTTTTCTGCCGATTACTGATCTAATGGGATTAGTCAAGAAAAACAAGCAAAAGTATGTCTCATATGCTAAAAGCTATTTTTTACCTGTATTCCATTGTTCTGTCTATTGCTCATACATTATTTAAACTGTCATGTACATGCCTTCATATACTGTTCCACTTTCTGAGAGCAAAGTGCATTTGTTCCATATCTGCAAGAATTAAACCAAGATACAAAATAATTTCCTGTAGCTAAGTGTGCTAGCAAACCTCATTTGCATACTGTATAAGAATCAGCATGCTTGATTTTCCTATGCTTTTAGTAGCAACATTTATTAAATTATACTTCCTGTAAGCAACCAAACAGCAGCTGTGTATCATGACCTTTCTGATAAATCAGTAGTTTTACTTATAACTCTAGATTTTCTGAATTACATCACATTTACCTGGCAGCAAAAGGAGACTATCAGCCTAAATAGCTGGTTCTTTTAACTACACTTAGCATTCTGCTTCCAATCCCTTTCTTGACCTGTCCCATGCTATCTGGAATGCATCTATGGATTTCCTCCCTACCATCCATTCCAGTAATCCATTGTATGGATCTACAACCCTCCCCTTGAAAATGTACTTTGACATCTAAAGAGTTTTTAGGCCCTAAAATCTGTTGTCTCTGCCTCCTCCTTACTATCTTTCCTTTCCTGTTTAGAGTGACTTTTTACATGTCCCAGGTATCAACTGGTGCACATTATATCAATTTTTTCCCATATCTTCTCGTCTTTAGTATGAAGAGCTCCTTATCAACTCTTGCTTGTATCTTCTGGTTTCTTATTTTCTATACATAGGGTTCCTCTGCATCTCACTCAGTCTTCAGATAGCTTTCTTCTGCATTCCTTTATGCACTCCAATGACCCTTTCCTTGTTTGACCTACAGAACTGCACACAGTATTCAAGATGTGACTTATGCAAGACCCTCAAGGTTGAGAGAATTACCTCTTTGTTTCTGGAGACTGTCCCCCTGAAGAAGCATCATGGCATTCTGTTTGCTGCTGCAACTCACTTTGCTCCTGGTGCTCCTACTCAGGTATGAACCCCCCCCCACACTCTCCTTTTTTGTGTGTTCTTGCCCAATTGGTTGCAATCTCACCAGATGATAATACACAACTAATTTTATGGTTCCAGTGCTGTCTTTTATCTGTAGTGAAACTGCTTCCACTGTTTTACTGATTTCATTGGTCTTCCTAGATCCATCCTTACACTTTTCCCCTTTCTCCACTATTGCATGTATTTTTAATTGAAGACAAAGAGGTTGAGCCTGTTCTCTGCTCTCTCAGGAACAGCTGCAACACACATACTAAAGAGCACTGCACAGGACTGAGCTCTGGAGTTCTTCAGTAGTCATTTTCCTTATTTATAACTTTGTCTGTCTTGTAACAACCTCTGATTCCTGTCCTTTAACCATACAGCAGTCCAGTTCCACAGTCCCAATCCTGTCTCCAGCCATTACACTTTTAATAGCAGCTGTCCACATGGAAACAACTCAAAGGCCTTGGGGAAGTCCAGTCAAAACATCTCTATTTATTTATCACAATCAACATTTTCTATAACTCAGTTAAAAAAATAGATCAGGTTTAGCTGTCATCTTCATGTGACTTTAAACCCATATTTGTGTGTTATCTTGAAGACTGTTGTCATATAGGAAAGTGGCTAGCCTTTACCTCAGGATTCCTGCAATGTCTGTCCCCCATTTATTTCCTAAGACATATATAGCTCCATGGTCTTTCATTGTGGAAGGGTAAAACACTTGTAGAATATCTGCAGTATACATTAATGTGATGAAAATCTATTTCTAGAGATCTGCTTATACACTGGTCAGATTCGCAAGGATGTCAGGAGGTAAGTAATCTGGCCTTTGTGCTGTAACCTGCTCTAGGGCTGTAAATCCCCTTGATCCCTTTACAAGTGTCTATGCACTGCTCATGCCTCTCCTACACCTCACCTTCCTTTTGTTTTCCATTGTGAAATATGAAAAAAGTATTAATTGTACCTCTCCTCTTACCTCTCTGTTAATCTCCTTCCCATCCTCGCCGAAGATAACCAAGTCTGTTTCCCCGTCATGCCTACTTGTCATTTGCCTGACAAAGCCTGTGTTTCTCATGATAACCCAGTCTGACAAAATCTTTTTTTCTTACACCTTTCCTGCCATATAATCCATTGCTCTCCTTCTGCCCTGTACTGTGCTTCTTGAATCTCCCTATTCCCTCCCTTTTACCTTCCACATGTCCTATTTTTAATCTAATCACTAGCCTTACTTTTTCCATATTGGCATTCTGTCTTTTTGTTTTGTATTTTTTTCTCTTCCTCAAACCCTGTTTCATAGTCTGAATGGTATATCCTTGACCCATTCCAATAGCTTGATTATTTCTTCTATTAGCCATCTTATGCTTAACTCATTCTTGACCCTCTTCCCAGCTTAGCATAATCCAGTGCTCTAAAGTCCCATCCCAACATCTTTGTCTTTGCATTCTTACTCTCCCATGTCTAAACCAAACTCTGATCATCACTGCTGGTTATATACATTTTCATCTGAACATCCCTGACCCCTTCCACTCTGGTTGTGACCACATCCAGAAGTTTATCTTTTTTTTTTTGCAGTCATGTACTAGCTTGCTATACCTCTCATGGTCCTAAACTATAGCTAGATGTTTTTTCCACAATATTTTGAAGCTTGAAAATTTCCAGACAGTTCATGGCAAATTCAGATCCTAGGTGACTATAATTGTCTTACCAATGGCATGTTATTGAATGAATCTGCAATCCTGTAAATTGGATGCAGGTGTAGATACAGTGTGTGTACATGATTTTATGTGCGTGCGTGCGTGCATGCATGCGTGTGTGTCTGTGTGTCTGTGTGTGTGTGTGTGTGTGTGTGTGTGTGTGTGTGTGTGTGTGTGTGTGTGTGTATATGCTACCTGTGATGGACTGACTTTATTTAAAGAATTACTTCTCTGTCTTATAGACAGTGAGTGCTAGGATAGTCACTGGTTCTGCCACAATCCTTAATATAATAAAGAAGATATACAATAATCAAACTAATCTTACTTTCATTTTAAAACCTAAATGTATTTACATAGACATTACTTAGCATTTTCATTTATAACAGAACCTCTTCAGACTGCTGAATTAAAGTCAATATACTGCAGTTTAGTTTTAGTACACAAAAAAATTACATGTACAAAGAACCAATAATTTGTCATTGATAGCTGAAACAAATATACATTGGGTTGATATTTAATGTCCATATATTCAAAACACTTTGAGATGAATACATCATTCAACCCTAGTTTTTGAACAAACATTTCACAATACCTTCCAAAAATAGTCCTTTGAATCAAGTATGACACGGTAACTGCTGAGCTAAGAGATATGCCAAGGAAATATATCCCTGTAATATAAGTAAGTATGCTTTTAATAGAAAATATATAGGAAGCAGGAAAAGGCAGGGGAAGTTTATGGGTATCAGATGTCTTTGGGAGCCACATCAGGGTAACTACTCCTGTTAATTCCTAATTCCCAAGTCGAAAGAGAAAAAGCTAAGGAAGGGAGGGATAAAGAAATTCAATATATGTCCCTGGAAGGAGAATCCCGGAGGATATCATGAAAGTCAGGAGAAGATAAAGGCTGGGTTCTGTACCCTGAAGAAAGTACAGTAGGCTTATTTGAAATGCCTGCTTATTTGGATAAAGATGCTTTTTAATTAATGTTTAATTTTTTACCATTGTGGAATAGAGCACCATATGCGTGGAGATGACTGTGGACAGATTAAACTGGATTTTTTTTGTTTTTGTTATTCCACACATTTTGGCAAACAGTTGAACTTTTCATTTTTCCCATGAAAATATACCTGGTTAATAAATATGATTTATTTTATTCATATATTATATTACATTTCAAATCTTGTTATACTTTGTAATAATTTTCAAAAATTGCAATAATATATTTTAAGCCAAAAATATATATATACCTGGTTAATCATGAATAACTGTTAAATACTACATTTTGGATTGCAAAAATGATACACTGGTGAAGAATGCTGACAAAAATAACACTTTATTTCTTTTATAACTATAAAATTTATACTAGTTCTGTCTGAGTCCACCCAAGAATTAAAAATGCAAGTGATGCCTGACTATCAGTTACTGACTGGCTGCTCAACAAAAGTAATACTTCACAGTGAAGTCTGACCCTTAAAATGGCAAGAACATATACTACATAGCATGTAAGCATTCTTATAAAATTTGAGAAACAGCTGAAACCTTGTGCTTTTATAGGTGTTTCTCTGGTTGAATGGATTCTCAGGGCAGTTAAAAAGTGATTGCTCAGAGGAACTGTTAAAAACATTTGTGGCTGTATAGGGAATTTCTCTGGAAAAGTCATTGAGATAGTGAAGGAGCACTGTCTTGAAGAAAGTTTACCTTTGTTCTGTTGATAAAGCTAAAACCTGTGTATACTGAACTGTGTTTACAGAATTCTGTATTTAATTACAGCTTTTTAATAGATATGTGCAGCCAGTGGTAATTATCTTCTAACCCTGCAACAACAGTCCTCCATAATTACAAGCTAGTGCCTCTTTTTCATGGAAATCACAAATGCCAGTGGCCCTCTGAAGATACTATTGCAGTATGACATTATAGAGGCATATCTGGTGATGTTTAAAAGATAATCATGTATACAAAACTGGTAACAAGCTGGATGAGCCAGAATATTGTCCAAACTAAGGATCATTAAAAGACTATATGGACCTAAAAAAGTTTGATTCACATACCCACCAGAAACTGAAATGATAAACTGTGAACTAGGCTGAAGTATCATCTAAGGCAAAGTCCCTTAAATTTCACAACTGGTAACAGTATGGGAAGACCAGTAAGGTCTGCCAACTACCACATTAAGACTATAAGCAGTTAATGAGCTGCTTCCTGTGGTTTGATTCCCTCAGCCTTCATTTGCATACTGTGTGACATTGAGCAAGCTACTTAACCAGACAGTACACATGGGCAATTGGGGAAAATTCTATGCTCCTCACTGGTGCCCTGAGCAACATGCCTATTAGTTACCTATAAACCTATGAACAAATGTCTGTTTTAGTGTATAAAGAAAAACAGTACACCACAGGATATAAGTATCATTGTTAGTAAATTCAGCAAGCAATAATCCACAGGAAAGTATAGCAATGAGGCAACCAGACAGTTCTTTCTCTACTGTTCTCTTAAATTTATTAGCAAAAATATATCAAACTGGGTAAGCGCTTTCACGAACAAGCTTCATCAGACCATTCAACAGAAAAAATCAAATGTACCACATTTTATATACAAGTCAAATCCCTATAATCCAATCATATTCAACCCTTAATCAAGCCACCCAAAAAGTTAAAAGACATAGCAAGCATTTCAAAACTTTCAAATGTATATGCAAGCAAAAACTAATGTATGCATAAAACTTGACAAATATGCAAATGTAAAAACATGACAATTGTATATATATATATATATATATATATATATATATATATATATATATATATATATAAATACACACATATAAAAAGTACAAATGTACTATTATACATCTCATTTTTTTCACCCTCTGCTTTTTGAGCAGTGGTTTTATGAAAGCCCTCTCATTAAGATAATTCAGTTATTCTCCTTGCATTCTGTGTGGCTCCTAATGTCACCTTCCTGAATATGAGGTGTTATTACCTCTAATACTCTAAAATTAAACCTATGTGTTTCCCCTGCCTGTATGGTATGCTTCAACAGTGCATTGTGTTCTGCTTGAATTCTGATACTGTAGAGATGTTCTCTTATTCTGTCTCTAAAGACCCTATTGGTCTTGCCCACATAGAATGAGTGACAACACTCACATTCTGCTAACTAAACAACATTAACAGCCCTGCAGGTGGCCGTAGCATGAAAAACAAACTCTCTATTCAAATCTGGATGTAAAAACTTATTGGAGGTATTAATATAAGAACAAAAATTGCAACTCCCACACGGTTGTGTTGATGTCCCTCTTCAACAATCTCCATCCTCCTGTCATGACAGAGGAGTCTCTTCAGGTTCTTCCTATTCTTGTACAAAAACCTACGTCTCTCTCCCACTAGCTCATGTACCTTTGTACCAACCATCATTACTGACCAATTCTTGGTGAAAATCTCAACCAATTCTTTATTATCACTAGTGAAGAACAGGGGCACCTTCAAATAATTCTTAACCTGATCCTGTACTGCAGGTTGCAGAACATTGCTATATAGTCCAAAATAAGGCAGAGCTATGCTCTCCCTTAAACCACTAACAGTGAACAAATTCAAGGACGAAATGTTCAAACTGATTGGAATGTTTCTTGACCATGGATACCCTTTAAAATTGTTACTTAGTGTAAAGAGAGATGTAAATAGAGAAAGAAGAGGTAGATATGCCCCGATTTTATTGGGTGGAGCAACATTAAGAGAAGTGGAGGATGGTAAGAAGGATGAAAAGGTTGAAGGTTTACGTTTAGTGCTAAAGTACAATGGGATGACACCTATGTTTATTGAAATGATTAAGGGAGTATGGAATTTTTCCCTAAGTGAAGAGGTCAAAAAGATTCTTGGTAAAGGACCTAATATTGTGTACAGTAGAGGGGAGAACCTGAAAGGAATCCTAGAAAAGAATAAAATAAAAAATTACAGGTCAAGTATGAAAAAGTGTGGATTTTGTAGATGGTGCAAGTTTGTGTACGAAGGTTCATATGTATGTGTAGAGGGTTACAAATATACTATCAAATGTCCTGGAAAATGTAACTGTTGTACTAAAAACCTTGTATAGTTAGCCTCCTGTTCTTCTTGTAATGCATACTATGTAGGCAAAACTATTAGGAGGCTTCGAGATCGGATTTCTGAACATTCAAGGTCAATCAAAAAGAAGGACTTGCACAATGCACTATACTTGCACAGTATACAATGTAGTGATTTTAAAAAGTTTTTGTTTTTTGTTATAGGTCGTGTAGTTGATTGTGGTGAAGGTGGAGATGTGGTCAATAGGGTGGGGGCTTTAGAAACAGAATGGCAAATTAGACTAGATGCCTGTAGACCCCCAGGGTTAAATGACCACATCTCTATTAAACCTATACTAAAACTTAGATCCCATCAGATATAACCATTAAGTAGAGTATTTTTTGCATTTTTTGAATTTTTTGAATTTATTTTTTTGAATCAATTATTATTATTATTTTTATTTTTGTGAAGTAAATGTAATTTATTGTTACATGTAGTTGTTAATGTATTTATACAAATTAGAATAAAACTTAACTTTTGAGGAGTTTTTAAACATTTTTAAACAATTTTTAAACCATTAATATGTATGTAAAAGTGTAATAAATGTTATTTATTAAGAAGTTTTATTAATCAATGTGGGTGGGGGAGGTGTTTGGTTCAACCAATAGCAGCATGGAGTGTGGTATTTAAAATGTATGTGATGTTTGTTCTTTGTTACGACTCTGAAGATGCCTAACTGTTTGGCGAAAGCATTCTACTATGCTTAGTCTGTATCAGTCTAAAATTATCTGCCTGTTCCAATAAACTTCCTGTTGTGAATTCACCTTCGTGGTACGGCTGCTGGACTTTGTGGCAACTAAAAGTTTTTTCAAACCAGAGAACCACTTGCTGTGAGGTGACAAAGCTAACTGCTGCACCACCGTGGCCACCCAAACC
This sequence comes from Protopterus annectens, assembly GCF_019279795.1. Taxonomy (NCBI): domain Eukaryota; kingdom Metazoa; phylum Chordata; order Ceratodontiformes; family Protopteridae; genus Protopterus; species Protopterus annectens. The sequence continues at coordinate 482,893,903 of NC_056734.1, forward strand.
TCATCTAAATCTCATAAACAAAACTCAATAAATCTTACTGTAAACACACTTAAGATGACACTCACTTCTGATTTAAGAAAACAGGAATTTCAGAGTGATCTAAAGTCTTCTGAACAGCTAGTAATATTAGACTTGTACGCACCAAGGAGTAATAATAAGTCTTTACATGCATATGTGCCTTTGCTTAAAATAAAAAAAAAAGTTGCAATATGAGTTTGTTTGCTTTAAACTTGTTATAAAAGGGCACATAGCAAACTGTTTCAGAGTTATTAATAGCATTGTGATATCTGTAGATACAACAATCTGTTCATAAAAGCATGCATGTGACATGTGAGCCTATAAAGTGTGATAATACTGAACATTTAGCTGCTAGAACTATAGAATATGTTTTACGTCATTGTGCTGTTACTAAAAGTTAGATGTACTATTATTGTAGAAGGAAAAGGGTTGTAACGGTAGTTTGATTCACAAAGCAAAATTACATCAGATCACAGTATGTTTGTAAGCATAAAACCATTAAGTAGTAAATTGAAATAAGATGTGTACATGAAGATAAAATGGGATACGGAATAACACAGGCAGAAATACAAATTCTTTTAGGCAAAGAGTTATACTCAGTACTTTTAGTGCCTAACTTGTTGAAATAACTGGCCAAGACCTTCCCCAACTGAAAGAGCTACAGAAGATATGTGGAAAGGTTCAACCAGCTATATTACCAGAAATATATAGCTCCAGAAAGAAAAAAAAATATGTGTGGCACTAGAAGATTCAAAAGAATCTAAGATTTGGCCCTGGGTTGAAGGGTTATTGAAGTCTAATACTGAGTCTTACCAAAAGTCTCCAGTAGTTAAAGTAATAAATGAAGTCCTCATGGAGACTGACAGGGAAAGTGAATCTTACCAAAACTCTCCAGTAGTTAAAGTAATAAAGGAAGTCCTCATGGAGACTGACAGGGAACGTGAATCTTACCAAAAGTCTCCAGTAGTTAAAGTAATAAAGGAAGTCCTCATGGAGACTGACAGGGAAAGTGAATCTTACCAAAAGTCTCCAGTAGTTAAAGTAATAAAGGAAGTCCTCATGGAGACTGACAGGGAAAGTGAATCTTACCAAAAGTCTCCAGTAGTTAAAGTAATAAATGAAGTCCTCATGGAGACTGACAGGGAAAGTGAATCTTACCAAAAGTCTCCAGTAGTTAAAGTAATAAAGGAAGTCCTCATGGAGACTGACAGGGAACGTGAATCTTACCAAAAGTCTCCAGTAGTTAAAGTAATAAATGAAGTCCTCATGGAGACTGACAGGGAAAGTGAATCTTACCAAAAGTCTCCAGTAGTTAAAGTAATAAAGGAAGTCCTCATGGAGACTGACAGGGAACGTGAATCTTACCAAAAGTCTCCAGTAGTTAAAGTAATAAAGGAAGTCCTCATGGAGACTGACAGGGAACGTGAATCTTACCAAAAGTCAGTAGTTAAAGTAATAAAGGAAGTCCTCATGGAGACTGACAGGGAAAGTGAATCTTACCAAAAGTCTCCAGTAGTTAAAGTAATAAAGGAAGTCCTCATGGAGACTGACAGGGAACGTGAATCTTACCAAAAGTCTCCAGTAGTTAAAGTAATAAAGGAAGTCCTCATGGAGACTGACAGGGAACGTTAATCTTACTAAAAGACTTTAGGTATTAAATAATAAAAGAGGACAGTGTGGCAATAACATGGATGAGCATTTAATTAAAATAATATAAAGCGAAGTAGGTACATAAACTGAGGGAGACTTACGTGAATTTCGAATTGTAGGAATGGGAAAGGGTTACCTGAACAGAAAGTTAAGCTTATTCCTGCTACAGCAAAGAAGAAAGCCAGTCAGAAACAGAAACAGGACCATAAGGGCAAAGAAAATAAGAAATGAGTCTGAAGAAGAGCAAAGGAAAGCATTTAGTTTTATTTTATTTTTATTTGTGTTTATTAATTTGGTGAGTGAGCTAGCTCAAGGACCCTTTTCAGACATGACTGGATGCCAAAGCACAAAAAAAGTGCAGCATTTTAATATAAAGTACAAGAAATACATCGAAGTGCAAAACTCAAAACAAGCAACTACTAGTACCTCTGGTGGAAGAAAGTTATATTCAATAGTTAACTTCTTATAGGTGTAATTAGACGAAAGGAAGAAATGTGTACCTGAAGTTGTAAGAGAAGAAGCCATATTCTTGACTTCATGTCATAATATTGATTAAAATTATGTTGAATTAGCTGACCTTCAGATAAGGTATTTCAAGTTCAAAAAGCTCAGTGGAAAATGACACAGTAAGAACATCTAGAGAGAGACTATTGCTCTAGTAGATGGGAACCAAAGAAACAAAGCAGTCCCCTTCATTCTCATACCTTTTATTAATAACTGGCTTTACAAAGAACAGGTACTGACCTGGTTAATTTACATGACCTTTTAGAACATTTGTAATGAAGTCTGCACATAGCTATGCTTTGGGTGGTTTGAGTGGTCATTTAGGAATGGATAAGACAAAGGCAAGGATTTTAGCTAGATTTTACTGACCTGATATTATGGATGGCATAGATATTTTTTGTGAGGTCTGCCAATTATGTCAAACCAATGCACCCAATCCAGGATTTAGGATCCCTTTCTTACATTTACCCACTGTGGAATATCCCATTTGAACCAATAGCAATGGGCATTGTAGATCCACTTGTAAAATCTAGTGGGGAAAATTAATTTTGCAGTAAAAGTTCACGATGCAATACTCCTATGAAGAGTCATTGCAAGGTCCATAGCAAAACAGTTATTGCTTTTTATAGGGTAGGAATTCCAAACAAAATTCTGATTCTCAATGACTAAGACACGCCCTTCAAGTCCAGAGAAATGCATGACCATTGTTATTTTTTTTAAATAAGACAGTTAAAGACATGTGTTTACTGCAATCAAACAGAGGCATGAGAATAGCTCAGTTGGCCCAAAAAACTTCATTTGCTACTTCCCTTGTTTTCTAAAAAGTCTTCAGAACCCAGTGTTCATGTTTAATAATCTTAGTAATCAAAGGTTCATTTTAAAAAATCATAGCAATCCAGTTTTCTTTGTTATTCATCTAATTTTCAAAATTTCTGGGCTGGGTATATATAGCGTGCATTTTCAATGTTTTATTTAAGTATCAAAAACAGATGAAAACCATTTTTTTAGTTATTGAATCCCCTTACAGTACACTGCTCAACTCAGAGTATGCCTGTAATGACACTTAATAATGTCTTTGGATCAATCATGAAATGCCATTTAATAGATTCTGAGGTCCCTGCATTATGAAGGAAACTTCCCCCTTCGGTGAGCTCTTTCTGTCAAACAGTGCTTCTGTCAATTGTGAATCATCATGCAACTATTCACACTGTATCTTTATTAACAGTAAATGTACTGTTAAATAAATAAATAAATAAACAACTGCCCTGAAGTCCTCCCCAAACCACCAGGACTGAGTTATGATACGTGCACTAAAACATACAGTATAGCACAGATGGATAGTTCAGAGCAGGAGCTTCTCAAGAGTTTAATTCTATAGCTGTGGGTTTGAGTCTTTCTGCTTCTAAATGCTATTGAATTACTAACAGCAAATAGTTTAATCTCACGGTGATGCAGGTACACCACGAAAACAGCACTTCTGGCTAGTTATGACTACCTGGTTAGAAAGTAAAAATCACTAAACTTGTCTGCTAAATTTTCAGGTAATTTAAGATTTACATCTCTTTAATTTTCTTCATCAGAAAGATGTTATCATAATGTACAGAAACAAGCAGCACTTAAAAGCAGAAAATATATAGTCCAAAAGCTGCAACCCATACAACTATTTTGACTGTATTAGCCTTTCTGGTCATTCTTTTTGTGTGTGCTTTGCTTCGGATGAGCTATAAAATATATGCTACAATCCTAAATTATTACTTTTTTTTCTATATTAAGAAAAGAGAGTAAAAGTGAAATGAGAAAGATGATGAATAAATAATGATGAATAACTAGCAAGAAATAACATGTGAGTAATGGACTGATACAATCACATACACATAAGGCTGCAGCATTGATATCAAATGCCTTATACAACAGGTTTTCCCTTATTAGGATATAATCAATATCACAAAGTAAGTTTTCCTCTTATAAAATGAGATTAATGTACAAAACTAAAACAGAAATGAAAATAAAGGCTTGATTAGTAGTTATTTCATAGGATCGTAGGAGGTTACTAGGCTATTGGCCCTGAGGCCCTTATAAACCTAGCCAGGAGTTTAGCCCATGTTTAGACAAATCAGCACTCAATGCCCCTGTCCAGCAGGGACATGGGTGGAATACCAGGGAGATATTTTCTGTTTCCCAACCAGTTATCTGGGTTGTGCTTAAAAAGGGGTAAAGAGATACTCTGCTTGATGTGGAGAGGGAGTCTATTCCATAGATGGGGGAGTCTATGGGACACAAATCTGTCCCACCAACAAGTCTTATTGATGTCACTGACCAGGTTGAGGCCACGCATGTGGGTTACTTGAGTGAAGCTTGACTTGCAGATATGCAGCAGTCCCATCAAGGTGGGGTCCGAGATTGCCTTGTATGCCAGACAGAGGTCACCTCTGAGGAGTCTGTATGAAACTGGGCAGAGAGCTAGAGCTTTTAGCCTATCTATGTATGGTAGATGTTTGTGGCCCTGGATTCTCCTGGTGAGGAACCTCTGTGGTCTCTTCAGCTGCTACATGTGCTTTGCGAGATATATGCTGAAAGGGGCGTTGTACTCAATAATGGGTCTTATAAGGGAAGAATACAGGGATGTTATAACCTCCTTGTCTCTGGATGAGATACCCTTACTTATGAAGTGGGCCATGTAGAAGGCTTTCGGTACAATGGAAGCAACATGGTGGTCAAAATTCAGGTTGCTATCACTAATGCTCTTATTTGCATCTATGGCTAAGGTGACATTGCTTCCAGTTGGGCACCTGCTCCTTCTTGGTCTTGGACAGCAATTTTTTCTTTTGTTATAGAGTTTATTTATTGCAGATGTCCACCAGAAAGGTTTACTCTTCCTTGTGGAGGATGATTTAGTCCTATTGGGTATTCCTGATTCCATGCATCTATATAAATGCTCACATAATGCTGTGGTGTAGTTTTGGATATTTGTGCCAGTTCCTACAGAGGAGGAGGAGGGGGCTGTGAAGCCATTTATACCATCTCTCAGGAGGTTGTAATCAGCTTTGGAGAAGTTTTTATGTTTGATCCTAACTAGAGGGGGGTTGGGGGAGATGGTGACTTCAAAAGGGACCACTTTGTGGTCGGATCTTACCAGGGAGTATGATATTATAGAGATGCTGCAGTGGTTACTCATGTTGGTTAGTACTAAGTCCAAGATCTTATCACTTCTTGTGGGGGTATCGACTAGCTGTTCCAAGGCATTTGCATTGACAAAATCAAGGAATCTCTGGGCATTTGTGTTCTGGAATGAGTAGCTCTTCCAATCTATGTTTGGGAAGTTAAAGCCACCCAGGATCAGGTAAAGGGTTGAATCTTGATAGATTTGAACAGGTCCAAATAGGTGGATTGGGCATCTTGAGTCAGATTTGGGGGCCGGTAGCCAGCTATGATTTGAATAGGGGTCATGTCAATGGTTAACTGCACCTGGAGTGTCTCCTGTGTGCCATACTGTTTGACCAGCCTGGAGGTGTGTGTGTTTTTAATGTATCTTGAAACTCCATCTCCTTTAGCTTAACTGCCCACAGTTTGGGGTCTGAATGTATGGTAGGATAAGTAGCCAGATAAGGCTGGGGTGCTCTTCACAGCTTTCAACCAGATTTCTGTGACTGCACAGATGTCATCATTTTCCAGGGTTAGGAATGTTTGCAATGAGTGCAGTTTCATGTTTAGACTCCTAGCGTTTAGCAGCATGACCTTTAATTTGTGTTTTGTTGACAAAATGTTGTCTTCCTTATAAAGGTGAAAAAATATATAGGTTAAGAATATCTGAAAAATTCCAAGAGTGAAGTGATATTCAGAAAAAAAATATTATAAACCTTCAGCAAATGTTGAACTGCAACCTCAGATACTATGCCTGCATGCAGAAAAAGTGTGTAGGATATGTAAGAAAATGAGCAGGGCTTTATTTACTACATAATGACAGTCCTGTTATTTGTCTGACTATGGGAGGGATTCATGGTTTGAATGAGTCCTGCAGAATAAGTAGAAAGTGAAGAGTTATTTGTATGCCTGTGATATAAAAGTGTTTTTGTGTGTGTTTGTGTGTGTGTGTGTGTGTGTGTGTGTGTGTGTGTGTGTGTGTGTGTGTGTGTGTGTGTGTGTGTGTGCGTGTGTGTGTGTATCCATGCACACTCATGCAGGAGTGACTTCAGTTTGGTCAAAATGATACGAGTATCGATAAACATACTAATAGAATGAAAAGTATAGTCCAATTTCATTAGATACCCAGTACCTAGAAAAAGTGTGAGTTTGCAGATTCAGATTACTGGTAGTGTGCAGGGCTGCTGTACTAGAGTTTAGTGGCATGGACAGTTTCTGGCCATACTGACCGAATCCACACTAGCCACCCTCCCTCAGTAAGCTAGGTTGACATTTATTTAGACCTTTGCTCCACTTGTCTTTTGTCTTTCTGGTAGAAACAGTCACATGATGGCTTGTAGTGACCAAAAATAAAACAGTATTTATGGTACTTATGTATTATTGCAACCAGATTTTCGCGGTTGCAAATTTTGCATACTTCAATAGAAACAAGCCCACGAAACGCTGTGAGGTGGTATTTAGAGTCTTTTTTGCTAATGAATATGTTTAGTTTCACTTCAGGAAGACAAACAGTTGAGAAAACACTCTTTCTGTCTTGACGTGCATTACACACACAAACTTGAATTGTTATGTCCGCTAGCTTACTGACCAACAGCTTTTTTTTCAGTGTGTGGAAGGAGAATCCTTCATGGAAGGAGCACACATACACAGGGATTATGCTTCAGTCTCACTTTTTATTTTTTAAAGGTACAATTTTTTTTTTTTTTTTCAGGTACAAATGAAGACGGTGCTACATGCCACAAACGACAAAAAGAAGCGCATCTAGGCAGTAGGATGTTTTTCATTGCTGTTCTTACTAGGGTTAATCAGGAAGTGATTTTCACTTTAGCTTTCATAATTTCTAAAGAATGGTCAGTGCTTCCCAAACGGGGGCACTTTCTTACCACCTGGAGTGAAAATCTTCATACAAAAATGAAGCACTCCTTCTTGCGAGATGTAACTTTTGCTAGGGTGACAGGGTGACAGGGTGTATTGCATGACTCGCTTTCCTTTTGCTGGCATCGTGGTGAGAACTGCAGCTCTTGCAAGGCGGTGTGCCACTGTTGAGTTTCAGGAGGTATGAGGTGTGTCACACAAAAGTTTCACACTTAGTCCTCTTCCAGGTTCATACCCACTGCAACAGAGTAATGCTTACTTCTTCACAGACCCCTTATTAGGTTAAGTAACCTGTTTCAAAACACACATGCCAAATTATGGCAGTGCAAAAATCTGGTTGCGATAATATGTAAGTACCAAATTTATTACTGCGTTATCTTCTGTCCTGGTAGACTATACACTAGCTACATGGATAACTACAGTTATCAAACATACCATTATCTGCCCTAAAAATGGGACTTCTTTTTTATTATCAAAGTTATCACTCACAATTATGTTTTAAAGTAAGATTTCCATATTTCATTGTGTATCAGAGTTTCAATACCGGAAGCTTACTGCTTGGTGATACAAAATATAAATTCTTGACAGATCCTCATCTTACATTTAATTAACTTTAATTTGGTTGACTTTTGTACAACAAGCACTTTGTTTATATGAGGTAGAGGTAAGGGGGGGGTGCAGTCATATAAAACAGATTTCATTTTATTGTGTGTACAGAAATTCAGTGCTCATAAAATTTGATCAAATGAGTATTGACAATGTGAAATATAGTTTGAGTTGTCCTGTTAGTATTTCCAAAGCTATTTGTGTAAAATACACATTCCACTATTAAAATCAGTCAATAGAAATACTATACAAAAAGAATTTAAATAGAAAATATATACCTCAAGCAGCAAACTGTACAAATGTAAAAAAAGGTAAAACAGAAGAATGAAACCAAGCACTGATCCACAAAAAGGTAACTGATCCACAGCTGAGTATGAATATATAAGCCAAAATGAGGCAATGCAGTAAAATCCAAGCAAGCACTTTAATCGTAACACTTTAATAGTAAAGTGTTTGGATTTTACTGCATTGGCTCAATTTGGCTCGCATATTCATAATCAGCTGTGGTTCAGTGCTTGGTTTCATTCTTCTATATAAAAAGATATGCTGATGGCGAGGGTAGGGATATTCATTAAAATTTGGGGTACTTTTCCGTTATTGGGCCAACAGTCTCAACACAATAGTTCAGCTGTAATCCACTTCCTTAATACAGCTGTCAACCAGATTTGCGTGTAAAAAAATGTTCTTTTAATAATACGTGTAAAAAAACGAAATTATCTTTAGACATCTGGTTAACAGATATGTTAAGGAAGTAATTACAGCTGAACGATCACTTGAAACTGTTGACCCGATAAATTACACAGATGAAAACGAAAAAAAAAGTTAGAAAACAGCATCTACAAAAATCTCTCTCTAAACCTCCAGGTTGTATGATAATCAGTCACTAAGCAGTGACTTGAGAGGTAGTTTTCCGGATTGCTATGTACATTTTTTTTTTCATGAACTGCTTAGAAAACGCAACATTTGTGATTGGGCTTAGGCTTTTAATAAAATGTTTCCTAACTTTGTAAAATAGAGTATACATGGATTTATATACAACGGTTGTTTCCATTGTCAATGAATCCTTTTTAAGGCAGTAGATGATGCTTTAAAAAAAAAAAACGCATACTAGCAAGCAGCTGTTTCCAGGATGATGATCGCATCTTTTCAGCTATCTTTATGGCTCAATGACTGTATGTGCACACTATGTATTTTTGTACATTTCTATTTTGTGTGCATGGAGAGCAGGCTTCACAAATTTCTCAACAATTTCTTTTTTTTTTAACTAGTCGTTTAACGGGCAAACAATGTAAATGTGGTTGAGCTGTGAATACAGTGTCTACATTCGGAGCTGTCTAACCACATTTAAACTGTTGTCCCAATGTCCTGCCTCTTCCTTAGGGACTGTGAATTACATAGTCTAATGATTACAGCATTTCTAGTAAAACTAAACTTTTCCCTAGCTGGTTAGATCATTGTCAGGCTGGTTTATTATCTTTTAGTGGTAAACAATTGCATCCTCACATTATGGATTCAGAAATGATTCCACTAGCATATTGTTTACTAAGGCATGACACATTACAAAAGGGGAGGGATAAAGTCGCTATCATCTATGGTAATTATGTGGATGTTTTCCTTTCAAAAATCAGTTACCTAGCTCTGCAAAATGGGTCTCTATTACTGCAATTGCCAAAACCAATGAAGCAAAGTTATTTGTATTTTCTCAATTCCCCTAAGGATACTAGTGATACCTAAAGTTACCACTAATATTAAAAATGAGATAGCTAGCACACTTTGGATATGCTGATTAAGCAGGACCAGAATCCACTAGAGACTGCAGTCACCCTCATGTACAGCTGCATAGTGTGTCTTATCTCATTAATTTAAAGTCAATGGCATTTCTAAAAAAGAAAACATTTTTTGAACTGGAATCTTGCTACGTAAGCTGCAATTATCACATATTTAAGTGTGACAGCCGAGAGCATCAGTAATCCACTTCCATTTTTTTTGGGGGGGGGGTCTGTTGGTCTCAGCAAAAACTGATAAAATAAAATAAAAATATTCTTACCTTAAAAACACTAACCCCGGGATTCATGAAGCTCGGCGCAAGGCCGGCGTAAGGCCTGCGCCGGCGGTGCATGGAATATCCGGCGCAGTAGCGCCATATACATATTAATGAGAGTGCACCGGAATCACAGACACGTGCGTAGTGTACGTGAGCGAGCCCAGGTAGGATGCGTCTGGAGGCGTGTCAAAGCCGGCAGGAGGTGAGCAACCTAATGTGCTGACAGCCACGGTCCGCCCACAATAGTAATGGCAGCAGCCAGGTCCCGTGCAGAATGAAACGCACGGACAGTACGCATAACATAGTCCCGTTCCAAATCAGCGGAGAAGCAAATAGAAGCCACCAAGGCATAAGTGTACCCGTTCAAGGAGCAAAGGATACGCATAAGACCGCGCCGTCCGCAATGTACTGTCAGTGTTTACACTCAGAGAAGGTGTACAGCCGCATGTCAGCGCGCACCGACATAGGAGCAGCGACTAAGGTCACCACCTGTCCCACTGTGTTTGGGGCAGTCTCTCCATGGACAGTTGTGTCCCGAAAAACGTATTAGAAATGGCTGATGTGCTACGAATGTAGGACACAATGATATCCCGTATGTAATGTAATGGTAGCATGAATTGGTTATTTCTGTAACAGAAATACCGAAATGACACTATAAACAGAATAAGCAAGGAAATTGCCACAATAATAAGCAAATTATTTAGGCAAACAAGTGAATTTCTATGCTATATAGTGACCGTTTGTATGTGTGTCGGCCTGTAAAGGCAGATGTGAGTCGGAAATATCCCAGATCGGAAAATGGAAAAGGTGGAAACCCCAGCAGCGACATGGGCATGGTCACCAGGGTTACCTGCTGTCCCAAAGTGCCATGGACAGACCCTGATTGGACAATGGTGTCCCTGCAACAATCGTAAAAATGGAAAATGACCTGCGATCCCCTGCCACGCAAATTCCCGCAATATACATGTAAATAGTAGCATAAAACATATACATTACGGTATGGAACACAGACATGGCATAAGAAAATAAATAAGGAACCCAAGCGCTAACAGAATAGGCTCATAGTATGGCAAACAAGTGAAGTTCTGTCTACTGCACTAGCCCTGGGTATGTGTAGTCCTGCAAATATCGAAGTGTCCACATAACATGCCCCACCATGGGCATTGGAAAAGGTGCCAACCATAATGGTCACAAGCAGTAGTGACAGTACATAGCCGGGTAGCTGTGCCGACATAACAACAGTAAGGAAGCAAGATACCCCAAACACAGGCAAACATGTGCATAGCAACATATCCCAGACCCAGCAACATCTCTGTTGCATACACTGGATGGTGTATGATGAAGTGTAATATCCAGAAGCAGAACACATGCATTCGGATGTACTACACAATAGCCTCATTGTACATGTCAGTCACACCCATGTATACCCCTGCACCCAAACCTGCTAGCATCCGTGTGCAGCTATACAACCACACACAATGTGCATACCTGAACTGTGGTAAGATGTTTGTGTTAGGCAATGCCACGGGCAAATCGTACCCACATGTCAGCAACCCACCGCAGGTACAGATATGTAAATGGCTGCATGTGAATGTGTCAGCAGAATGTGTACATCCGGCATGTAGTATGTACCCGTCCAAACCATCTAGGTTTGCATACGACACGGTGCACATAAGTGTACACATGTGGACAAGTCTGGTCGGTGGACCACCGCATCGACGATCATCTCTGCAGTGAAGTCGATCACATATAGCGGAACAGGTGCCCAACACACAGGACATCCTAACAGGGTGCTACAGGCAAAGAAGGGAAACTGGGACATCACATGTGGAGATGGCGTGGCTGGACGGACAAATACACACGGTCAAGGTAAAGGATGGAACAACATGCATATGGCTGGATGGATGTTGTTAAGTAAAATATATAGAAACACATATGAAGTTCCAGTTTACACTCGAAATACTATATAATGTATTGAATTGTACTGTACAATATGGCAGCAGAACTAAGCCTGCATGTAATTGGTGAAGCTAAGCTGTACTGTGATGGAATCCTGAACCTGGCAGTAAGCAGGACAGCAGCCTCATGTCTGTCATCATTAATCATTTGCTGGGTTACAGAACAATAAATGTATGTACATGCATAACAGCACTCCTTCCCCAGAGGAGGATGGCCTTGTGAGCTCAATGGAAGATAGCAGTACAACTCCCTACCACACAGACAAAGCAACGTATCAAGAAATTAACTGTCCACTGTATCGTAACAGTCTAGGGTCCTTGAAACAGCTACAATCACAAAGGATACTGTAATGTACAAGGTGCCTTGCAAGCCTGTGTTATTCCCATGAGAAAACAATTTAAAAGCACGAGCCCAGCACCCACATATGTATAGACTATTGCGGACCATAGTGATGGAAATGCCCTGTGACCGACCACGTCAGTAAGTTGGGCAAATGCTGATTGTAAACACTATATAAAGAAACTGCTTACTGTATAGAGTCAGACAAAACTCCCATACTTGGACTGTACATTATTTAGCCTGCCTGTGTACACTACTAAAACTGTCCGAACCCGAGCCTCCTGTGTTATCGGCTGTCACTTAGAAAAGTCTACTGATAACTACAGTCTGGTTGTAACAACTTATTTCACATCGTGATCCTTGTAATCGAATTCCCTTGGTAGCTACAGGTCAGAGTGCATGGCTGGTTAGACATGTATGCGGAGAATATGCATAAATGGTTCTTCTTGAATGAAAAGACCTCCGACTGAATTGTTGTGTGTAAAGAGGCTGTTTACTGTCTGATCTGTGGCTGAAAAGCGGAAAACTGGATCCCAAGAAGAAAACGTGCAGCCTTAAACAGGAGGCCCAGGTAAGGAGTGTCTGCCTTTTTGTGTCTATTGTAGATCAGGGACCAGACTACATTGTGTTTCTGTTAACAGTAGTGATATCGGGTCGAAGACCTACCCACATACTGTTAAATCTGAACATAGGTCAGGGGAACACACAGCAGAGTAAATAGTGAATGTAGACACTACAGTGGATACAGGGAAGGAGACACACGTGTTATGACAGAAGGGTATGTAGCAGTCGTGTAGAGGATATGGGAGATTATTGAAGCAACAGATCATGTGATCCGCATTTGACGGGTGACGTGAAGAATATGCAATCGCAGAGAGCACATAATGTGAGTTACGCAGCAAAATGGGGTAATAAATATGACATTGATGGTATATTAGGCAACATACCGTTACTGAAACATTGTAATCGCTGAAAATCCGATGCATATGTTCCAAGGTAAACACCTGTTCCACCCTGAGAGGATATGCCCTCTCTGGCCAGCCGTGTCCTGTAAATAAACCGAACACATGTCAAATGTCCTGATATCTCAGGACAAACATTACCAGATATATATCAAAATGGTAGCATAAAAGAGTACCCACTGCCCACAAGGACACAGTCCGACAAGCTCTACACTTTACATATGCACAGTGGTGTCCATTGTAGGACCCAAAATTGTGGAAAGAATCGAATAATGTGTTATTCCAACGTACCTGAACTCATTGTCGTCACAGGTACACATATGCACCATAGCGTGTTTAATGTTGCTGATAGCTGTCCATGTAATGCAGCACAGATGCACAGAAATACCCAGGGTACCGGGTCCATAGAACTGCATCCACATCACACCTCCGCACACATGACGGATGTGTAATGGGTACTGTCAATTGTTGCAGTCAAGGGATTCTGGGTATGTAGACTCTGTGCTCGGTGTTGTTTCGCAGGCAATACTTTCTCCGCCCGTGGGAGGGATGTGTCGTATCACCTGCCTCAGTCTCCGCTAATAATGCAAACCATACTCCGGAGAATGCTAAATGTAGGTGTGTAATGTGTACAGCCCCATACTACTGTCCAGTAGGCAATTGTCATGGATGGACACCCGTATGGCCAGAATGGCACCCACAACTGCAAACCGGGTAAATGACATAGCAGCGGGAAGGCATAACACAGGAAATACACATAGGGACTACAGTTGACATTCCACATACAAAGCAGGACCGTCGTGCCAACACCGGCGTACACAGCACTCAATCTGCCAGCAACAGACTGAGGAGCACCCGCTACCGTACAGCGTAACAGATGTGCGACCTGTGGAACACATACTAATGGCACACAGACAGCGTCAAGTAGGATATGTAAACTATGGCTTTCCCACCTATGAAGACAACATGGTTAAATGAATGCATAGGTAAGCAACATGTTCTGGTGGTGTTATAGTGGAAATACAGTGGCGGATATGTCCCATTGGGGCGTCTGCGGTTTAAATTGAGCATTTGCTAACCAGCATCTTTGGATGTATGTAATTTGTCCACAGTAGTAAATCACCTGGTTATGTAGCACCATGTGGAATGGGTAGTCCAACAGACATCCGCGATTCCTGAACACACAGTATCAGTGAAACCCACTGCTCACAAGGACACAGTCCGACAAGCTCTACACTTTACATATGCACAGTGGTGTCCAATGTAGGACCCATAAATTTGTCTAAAGACAGGAATGCCGCATTCTTTCAACACTTAAGTGAACTCATTGACGTCACAGGTACACATATGCACCGCAAAGCGTGTTTAATGTTGCTGATAGCTGTCCATGTAATGCAGCACAGATGCACAGAAATACCCAGGGTACCGGGTCCATAGCACTGCATCCACATCACACTTCCGCACACATGACGGATGTGTAATGGGTACTGTCAATTGTCGCGGTCAAGGGATTCTGGGTATGTAGACTCTGTGCTCGGTGTTGTTTCGCAGGCAATCCTTCCTCCCGCCCTGTGGGAGGGATGTGTCGTAACACCTGCCTTACTCCCGCTAATAATGCAAACCATACTCCGGAGAATGCTAAATGTAGGTGTGGAATGTGTACAGCCCTATACTAGTGTCCAGTAGGCAATTGTCATGGATGGACACCCGTATGGCCAGGATGGCACCCACAACTGCAAACCGGGTAAATGACATAGCAGCGGTAAGGCATGACACAGGAAATACACATAGGGACCACAGTTGACATTCCACATACAGAGCGGACTCTCGTGCCAACACCGGCGTACACAGCACTCAGTCTGCCAGCAACAGACTGAGGAGCACCCGCTACCGTACAGCGGAACAGATGTACGACCTGTGGAACACATACTAATGGCACACACACAGCGTCAAGTAGGATATGTAAGCTATGGCATTCCCACCTATGAAGACAACATGGTTAAATGAATGCATAGGTAAGCAACATGTTCGGTGGTGTTATATTGGAAATACAGTGACGGATATGTCCCATTGGGATGTCTGCGGTTTATATGAAGCAGTTGGTAACCAGCATCTTTGGATGTATGTCAATTGTTCACAGTACTAAATCAGCTGGTTATGTAGCACCATGTGGAATGGGTAGTCAAACAGACATCCGCGATTCCTGAACACACAGTATCAGTGAAATCCAATGCTCACAAGGACACAGTCCGACAAGCTCTACACTTTACATATGCACAGTGGTGTCCATTGTAGGACCCAAAATTTGTCTAAAGACAGCTCTTCCGCCTTATTTAATCACCTAACGGAACTCATTGTAGTCACAGGTACACATATGCACATAGCGTGTTTAATGTTGCTGATAGCTCTCCATGTAATGCAGCACAGATGCACAGAAATACCCAGGGTACGGGTCCATAGAACTGCATCCACATCACACTTCCGCACACATGGCGGATGTGTAATGGGTACTGGCAATTGTTGCGGTCAAGGGATTCTGGGTATGTAGACTCTGTGCTCGGTGTTGTTTCGCAGGCAATCCTTCTTCCCGCCCTGTGGGAGGGATTTGTCGTAGCACCTGCCTTACTCTCCGCTAATAATGCAAACCATACTCCGGAGAATGCTAAATGTAGGTGTGGAATGTGTACAGCCCTATACTAGTGTCCAGTAGGCAATTGTCATGGATGGACACCCGTATGGCCAGGATGGCACCCACAACTGCAAACCGGGTAAATGACATAGCAGCGGTAAGGCATGACACAGGAAATACACATAGGGACCACAGTTGACATTCCACATACAGAGCCGGACTCTCGTGCCAACACCGGCGTACACAGCACTCAGTCTGCCAGCAACAGACTGAGGAGCACCCGCTACCGTACAGCGGAACAGATGTGCGACCTGTGGAACACATACTAATGGCACACACACAGCGTCACGTGGGATGTGTAAACTATGGCATTCCCACCTACGAAGACAACATGGTTACATGAATGCATAGGTAAGCAACATGTTCTGGTGGTGTTATATTGGAAATATAGTGACGGATATGTCCCATTGGGATGTCTGAGGTTTATATGAAGCAGTTGGTAACCACCATCTTTGGATGTATGTCATTTGTTCACAGTACTAACGCAGCCGGTTATGTAGCACCATGTGGAATGGGTAGTCAAACAGACATCGCGATTGGGAACATACACCAGCAGTGAAAAGCACTGGGCAGGTGGACACAGTCCAGCAACATCTAACTTGACATATGCACATCGGTGTCCATTGTAGGACCCAAAAATTCTGTTCAGAGAATGCCTGCTAGCTTCCTGCATTACTCATGTGATCTAATTGTCGTCACCCAGTCACAGCTACACATAGGCACGCATAGCGTGTTCAATGTTGATGATAGCTGTCCATGAACTGCAGCACACATGCACAGAAATACCCAGGGTATCGGGTCCATACAGCTGCGTCCACATCACACTGCAGCACACATGAAGGATGTGTAATGGGTACTGTCCACTGTTGCAGTCAAGGGAGTCTGGGTATGTAGAATCTGGCCTCGGTGTTGTTTCGCAGGCAATCCTTTGTCCGCCCGTGGGAGGGGCGTGTCGCTAACATCGTCACTCTCCGCTAATAATGCACACCATACTCCGGGGAATGCAAAATGCAGGTGTGAAATGTGTACAGCCCCATACCAGTGTATAGTAGGCAATTCACATGGATGGACAAGCGTATGACTAAGATGGCACACATAAATGCAAACCCGGTGGAATTACACTGCCGTAGTAAAGCATTACACAAGTCATACACATAGGGACTACAGTTGACATTCCCCATACAAGAAACACAGACAACCAGCCGATGAAGTCCAAAGCAAAGTCCAGGTACTGTAGGGACCGTCAGTGACCAACCAGAGCACACCAAGAATTAAAGGCAGTCACCATAGTCTATTGGAGCACACTTCGTCTGCTTCATAAGCAGACTTATTCAGACTACATACAATGTAGTCCAACCTACTACATTTACAAGCATTAATTGGTTGGTACATTAGATGTGCTAGGTACTAATTACATGCCTTAAAGGCAGACAAGCGAACAAACCTTACTTGGGTTACACATCCCACACAGTGAGGACAACAGACATTGCTTGAAGGTACAGTCTTCATCGGAAAATGGAAATATATGTACATATATGAAACATGAACCAACATAAAATGTTTTCCAAATGTCTGACTGTGTAAGCTACATGTATATGTCCTACGGATTGTGCCAATATATTAACAGAACTGCAGACACCTAGTAATATGAATGAACCATAATATATACACATAAACCGTATGAATATGACTACTGTAAAATAGACCAACGAAATGTAAAGATTCACAATGTGCTAATGTAACATTCATTTAGAAGGTTACAGAAATAAATCAATCAGACATCCATGTGTAAATACTAACAGAAGGCCAGCGAGGTGCTTGCCCTCACATGTACTGGGATGTCGTTCCACAGCATAGTGAGTGTCTGGGTGATGAATCCGTCCCAACAACACGTTCGATTAATGACAGTGTCAAGGTGTCGTCAGCTGCCCTTGTGGTTCTGAGGATCTACCTTATTTCGTGAAGCATAGTCATCAGATCTGGGTTCGACCTAGCCGTGCATGCCAGGCACGGGTCACCTCTGGGCAAGTGGTATGCAACTGTATACAGCTGGAATCCTTTCAGTCGGTCAGTATAACACATATACCTGAGACCCTGCATCCGTTTGTCGAAGAACTGTTGGTGCCTTTCCAGCTGCTGCAGGTGTTGGGTCAGATACATTCTGAGCGGGGCATTGTACCCAATCATAGATCTATTGAGTGATGAGTACAAGGGGACAATGACCTCCCCTGATCTAGATGTGAATCCCTTCATGATGATGTGGGCAATGTGGAAGGTCTACCCAACTATGTTAGCAACATGTGTGTCTAACGAACAGTTAACAACAACACGTGTCCCCAGATCACTGGTAACCCCCTCCGTGTTCAGTGGACTGCCACCTATATGGTAGCTCGGGGTAACCTTGAACATACCGAAGGGTATGCCTATGCATTTCCTGGCATTTAGCTGTAGGACATGTCTCTGGTACCACTTATCCACATCTGTGAGGCACTCCTGAAGGATATCTGTGTCAGATGTGTGTCTGACCTTGGCATCCGGTTTGCAGTCGTATGCAAACATTGTCACCCATAACCCCTGTGTGCGTGTACATTGGAAGCGTAGATGCTGGAAATAGTGGACCCAGGACTGAGCCCCATGGGACACCACCTGTGACTGGCTGTGAGTATGACATGGCGCCAGCAACTATGGCCATGTGTGTTCTGTGACCTAGCCCGTTTGCAACCCATATGGCGATGTATGGATTTACATTCAAGATGACGGGTTTATCAAGTATACCCGAGGGGTATTGTGTCGACGGCCTCTGCGGGTTGAGGTAGGCTGTATGGACTGGTTTACCCTCAGCAATGGCCTTGGTGACTGATTCTACAAAGTGAAACACGTGTAAAGGGCATGATCTGACTATGACCAAGCTAAACTGGGTTGTATCCAAAGTATGCGGGTCCCCTATGTCCTCATCTATGTGTCCCATTATGATCCATCTCCATGGCTTTGCAGATAAGGCTTGTCAAACTAATGGTATGGTAATACCCAGGGTCAGTGGAGGCACCATCTATGTGGAGTGTGACTACAGTCGCCCTGTGCTACTACTCAGGTGCGTATCCTGAGGTGAGGCTAGGATTACAGAGCTGATCGAAGTGTGGGTTAAATTCCCCATAGAGTTCCCGGAGTGCACAGCTGGGACACCATGTGGACCCATGGATGTTGTGTTGACTGCCTTGGGGCTGGATGTGGGTAATGCTGGACATACCAGCGGCAGGCGTGCCACGTTCGAGTCCCATGCCCAAGGGACCACACACATAGCCGGCCTTAGGCATAGGCCAAGTAGGTAGCCGTCTAGGGTGTTGCTCTACTCGGGGCACCTTTCCAGACTCTATTTGGTGTAGGTAGACCAGGAGGGGGGTAGCGGGTGACGTATCGGTGGCAACCTCTGCCTAGGTCACCACTTACCCTAAGGCCACTCTTCCCGTGGGTAATACAGCAGTACCCACACCTAGGCTGGTCTTCGCTAGGGTCATTGCTAGTATGGCACATCATCTACGTAAGGAAGGAAACCATATATCCCCAGACGTAATGGCACAGCATAATGCCTGTTCGCAGGTCAAAGGCAGACATCGTCACCAGCGTCGGTGCGGGCGTACTGCGCGAGATGTCCGTTAACAATGCCGACAATGTGTCGCTTTGTGAAACAAACTCCACAGAGACATTCAATAATAGACAACGACGGACAACCCGATGTCCTCGTGTCTGAGCTGTTCAACCTGTTACGCCATGTTAAATGTGTGTAGCACAGCGGAACCGGGCCAAACAAAGCAACGGACATGTCTGTGGCTCAGTGAAAGTAAATCACGCAATGTTAAACCCTTGTAATATTGCGACACAGGCCATACATACGGAGGGTTAGTAATGGCAGTAGGTTAGTTCGATCAGACCGTGTGCAATTAGTATAACGAGATCTACAACGGATACACCGGCCAATCGGCGCACACGGTTAAGACTAATTGTGGGGGACACACTGACATGGTACCATGGACACCGAGAAAACGTGCCCATGTGAGTCATCTAACATTCGTACAGGGTCAGGGCGGTCCCGTACAGTGGGCGCACAAGACCAAACCCAAAGCACCACAGCAACACCCTGACAATCGAAGGCCTGTATGCATATGGGATATAAGCAGCTGTCATCTGAACAGCCCTGTGGTGACGACATATGCATCCTGGGCCATGGCGAGGGAATTAGGAATGTTCAACATGCAGTACCGCACCTTCCCCAGCAGGAGAATGGATGCCTGTGCCGTGCGTGTGTCCAGGGCCCGTGCTATGTAAATGTACATCGGTACCACGGGTATGCATATTAATGACAACGAACAGCTAACGTGCACTGGTCACAGTAAGAGTCAAACGTGACTGCAGTCACGTTGGAATTATGACTATAGAACATATAGATGTGCGTGTGCGTAAAGCGTCCATGCTGCAAAGACTGTTACATATATAAAGCTGTAAGTGCTTTCTGCACCGTCCGTCAACGGATCAGACATATGTTACGGAATAGTCACAAGTAACGCAAAACACGTAACCACACAGACACTGTAAACATATATAAGCGGAATACGGATATGCGTATGTGCGTGCGCGTAACCCACAATCCGGACATGCGGTATGCGTGTGCGTGTGTGATCCAGTGGAACCAGGGAAGGTTACGGATGTCTCCTCCACACGTTTACATTCATAATTGTCAAATATATGCTTAAATAGTACCTATTGATTCCATGCTTTGTTATCGTAATGCTACTAATATACACATCGATATACAATAACCTGATCAACACACTACATTCTAAGGTGCACTCTCACCAATTATCAACTATGTGTCCGGATACTGATTGTATTTACCAATATTGTAGATATATTAACACATTGTTGCCGTATTATTGTTTCCATGAAGTAAGGCATGCAACACTGATATGTATATGTCACGTTATAATCAAGACTTGGAGCACTGTCCACCTAACTATGAGCAGGTTTATTGATTAATTCGCTTTAAACCGACTCTGAAGGAAGTGAATTAGGGACGGCTATGTCATGACATCCGTACTCCGGTGCCCCATGTTAGTAGTTGAGAGAGCTCAGTATCCTTTCACTGTGGAGTCTATCGTATTTGACAGTGTCTGTTTCAGCCGATATATGTTCCATAATGTCGTTTATGAAGATGGGCAGGACGCTTAGTTTGCTGTATTTACGCATACTAGCACGTGGATATAGATAGGCCATGTCATACAAACGATGGGTAGTCAAGCAGACATCCACGACTGGGGAACATACAGCGGCAGTCAATACCACTGGCCAGATGGGGACAGTCAAACACGTTCTACACTTTACAAATGCACATCGGTGTCCATTGTAGGACTCCAAAAATTCTGACTTGTTTGCCAGTATGCGCCAGAAAAAGCCAATCCGAGTACAAACCGTGACTACGGCACCGCTTGACATATGCACCACCAGCGTGTTTAAGGTTGATGATACCTGCCCATGACATGCAGGACATATGAACAGAGGTCCCCAGACTGCCGTGTCCATACATGTGCGTCCATATCCCAGTTCCGCACACATGAAGGATGTGTCATGCGTACCGTGGGGGGTTGCAGCCCTGGTATCCTGGGTATGCAAAATGGGTCTCGGTGTTGTTTGGCTGATAATCCGTTGTCCCGCCCCGTGGGAGGGCTGCGGGTACAGGGCGTGCCTTAGTCCCCAGTAAGGATGCAAAGCACCCATAGGGTAATGCTAAAGGCATGTGTGAAATGTGTTCAGCCCTACATCAGTGTCCAGTAGGCATTTCCCAAGGATGGACAAGCGTCACGGACAAGATGGCACCCATAATAGCAAGCCTGGTGGAATCACACAGCCGTAGTAGGGCATGACACAGGACATAAAGATGGAAACAGCAGTACATACACCCCGTAGACATCCATCCTGCCATGCGAATCCCAGCGTACACAGCAGCGAAGGTGCTATCCAGTATGTGGGGATCACCCGCCTCCACTCGGCGGAACATACCTGCGACCTGTGGAACACATATTAATGGCACACCAACAACGTCAACTAGGAAGGCCATACTATCGCTAAAATATGGAGTTCACACACATAACCGACATACTGTCATGAATACATAGGTTCTACATGTACCGGCTGTGTTATACTGACAATTCAGTGGCGGATAGTTCACAATGGTACCTGTGAGGATTATGTAAAGCTGTTGCCAACCTGCAGGACTACAGTAACACCCTATGGGTAAATTGTGGAAGGACACGGGTTACGTAGCACTACATAATATGGGTAGGCGGACAGACATCCGGGAATGGGGAACATCCGGCGGCAGCCAAACCCCCTGGCGAATGGACACAGTCCAACATGTCCTAAACTTTACATATGCACATCGGTGTCCATTGCAGGACCCAAATATTACTCCTTAAGTGAGTGTGAGCAACATAGTGTGAACCGGAAGAGGTGACAGCCGTGACTACGGCACAGGTAGATATGTGCACCACAGGTGTCTTCAAGGGTGATGACAGCCGTCCATGAAATGCAGGACATATGAATAGGACTCCCCAGGCTGCTGCATCCATACACGTACGTCCACATCCCATTTCCGCACACATGAAGGGTGTGCAAGGGGTACTGTCGACGGTTGCAGACATGGGATCGTGGGTATGCATATATGGGTGTCGGTGTGGATTGGCAGATGATTCATCGTCTCGCCCTGTGCGGGTGGCCATGGCATATCGTTACTCCGCAATACTAATACCGATCATCCACGGAAATGGAGAATGCAGCTGTGAAATGTTGACAGCCCGATACTAGTGTCCAGTAGGCAGTTCCCATGGATGGACAAGCGTCGCCAAGATGGCACCCATAGCTGCAAACCTGGGGAATCCACAGCTGTTGCAAGGCATAACCCAGGGAATACAGATACGGTGTACAGTACACACCCATTCAAAGAAAGACCGCTGGGCAGATACCGGGGTACACAACACACCATGTGCCAGCACATCTATGGGGATCACACGCTTCCATACAGTGGAACAGATGGGTCACCTGTGTAAAGATACCAATGGCACAATCTCCCGTCTGCTGGGAATGACATAGGATGGTCAAACTATGGCGTTGACACCAAAGAAAGACATCCTTCGGTGAATTAATAGGATTGATGTCAATACACCATGGCAAACACCCAATGAACAGGGAAGACTTGCTGGCACCCTATGGCCCCAAACAATGTCACACATAGGTAGATGGAACAGTCAACATAAACATTTCGTCCACGACAGGTCGCATATGGTATCCAAAGGTACTTCATAGACATGTATGCTATCACCCGTTGGCCCGTGAGACTTACACATAACATGGAAGTATCCAGGCTTTAAATGTCCACCCTTACACTTCCATTTGTCACTTTCTATGCGAGCAATGGGGATGTAGCCACAGCATAGAAAGCAGAGGCGATACTGCTAACGAAACACACACATGTCAACATCACAGAAAGCATACTATGAACACCGTATTACATGATATTGTACTATGCAACACAAACAAACCGGAAACCTGCAGCAAGAATAGTCACCGTAGTTCGACACAACACAAGTCTTCGTAACATTTGAACAGTTCATGAAAACATGCAACGTTTTCGTTGTTTCCACAACGTGTGCAGGAAATATGCTATGTCTGAATGTTCACAAACAACAATGTGAGTCCTAACATGATTTTAAATATCACACTGTTGATTGTGAACACTGTAACAATTTGCTTATTCAGATGTATGGTTGAAAGCAACGGAAACACACACACACACGGAAGGGACGGGAGATGAACCTACGCCTATTTACATGAACTCAGTACAGTATGAATCAATTACACAACGCTACCGAGTTAACTGACGTGAGCGCTGTCGAAGGCATACATGTAGGCTGCTGACGTCACCCGCAAGACAATATTTGGAAATAGCCAAGGCATGTGTTGCGAAGCGTCTAAAAGCATAATCAGTCGCAGGGGCAGCTGGAAACACACACACACACACACACACACGGAAGGGACGGGGGACGAACCTACGACTATCTACATGAACACACTACTGTATGAAGCATTTACAGAACGCGCTACCGAGTTTGCTAAACAGAGCGCTGTCACAGGCATACTTGTAGGCTGCTGACATCACCCGCAAGACAATAGTTGGCAATAGCCAAGGCATGTGTTGCGGAGCGTCTAAAAGCATAATCAGTCGCAGAGACAGCTGGAAACACACACACACACGGAAGGGACAGGGGCGAACCTCGACTATCTACATGAACACACTACTGTATGAAGCATTTACAGAGCGCTACGAGTTTGCTAAACAGGCGCTGTCACAGGCATACTTGTAGGCTGCTGACATCACCCGCAAGACAATAGTTGGCAATAGCCAAGGCATGTGTTGCGGAGCGTCTAAAAGCATAATCAGTCGCAGAGACAGCTGGAAACACACACACACACACACGGAAGGGACGGGGACGAACCTCGACTATCTACATGAACACACTACTGTATGAAGCATTTACAGAGCAGCTACGAGTTTGCTAAACAGAGCGCTGTCACAGGCATACTTGTAGGCTGCTGACATCACCCGCAAGACAATAGTTGGCAATAGCCAAGGCATGTGTTGCGGGCGTCTAAAAGCATAATCAGTCGCAGAGACAGCTGGAAACACACACACACACGGAAGGGACGGGGGCGAACCTACGCCTATCTACATGTACACACTACTGTATGAAGCATTTACAGAGCGCTACCGAGTTTGCTAAACAGAGCGCTGTCACAGGCATACTTGTAGGCTGCTGACATCACCCAAGACAATAGTTGGCAATAGCCAAGGCATGTGTTGCGGGCGTCTAAAAGCATAATCAGTCGCAGAGACAGCTGGAAACACACACACACGGAAGGGGCGGGGGCGAACCTCGACTATCTACATGAACACACTACTGTATGAAGCATTTACAGAGCAGCTACCGAGTTTGCTAAACAGAGCGCTGTCACAGGCATACTTGTAGGCTGCTGGCGTCAGCCGCCAAGACAATAGGTGGCAATAGCCAAGGCATGTGTTGCGGGCGTCTAAAAGCATAATCAGTCGCAGGCGCAGCTGGAAACACACACACACAGAGACACACACACACCGGAGGGGCGGGGGGCGAACCCACCACTATCCACCTGAACACACCACTGTATGAAGCATTTACAGAGCAGCTACGAGTTTGCTAAACAGAGCGCTGTCACAGGCATACTTGTAGGCTGCTGGCGTCACCCGCAAGACAATAGTTGGCAATAGCCAAGGCATGTGTTGCGGAGCGTCTAAAAGCATAATCAGTCGCAGAGGCAGCTGGAAACACACACACACACGCACACGGAAGGGACGGGGGCGAACCTACGACTATCTACATGAACACACTACTGTATGAAGCATTTACAGAACGCGGTACCGAGTTTGCTAAACAGAGCGCTGTCACAGGCATACTTGTAGGCTGCTGACGTCAGCCGCAAGACAATAGGTGGCAATAGCCAAGGCATGTGTTGCGGAGCGTCTAAAAGCATAATCAGTCGCAGCTGGAAACACACACACACACAGAGACACACACACACGGAAGGGACGGGGAGCGAACCTCGACTATCCACATGAACACACTACTGTATGAAGCATTTACAGAGCAGCTACCGAGTTTGCTAAACAGGCGCTGTCACAGGCATACTTGTAGGCTGCTGGCGTCACCCGAAGACAATAGTTGGCAATAGCCAAGGCATGTGTTGCGGGCGTCTAAAAGCATAATCAGTCGCAGAGGCAGCTGGAAACACACACACACACACGCACACGGAAGGGGCGGGGGCGAACCTCGACTATCTACATGAACACACTACTGTATGAAGCATTTACAGAGCGCTACCGAGTTTGCTAAACAGGCGCTGTCACAGGCATACTTGTAGGCTGCTGGCGTCAGCCAAGACAATAGTTGGCAATAGCCAAGGCATGTGTTGCGGGCGTCTAAAAGCATAATCAGTCGCAGAGGCAGCTGGAAACACACACACACCGCACACGGAAGGGACGGGGACGAACCTACGACTATCTACATGAACACACTACTGTATGAAGCATTTACAGAACGCGCTACCGAGTTTGCTAAACAGAGCGCTGTCACAGGCATACTTGTAGGCTGCTGGCGGCACGCGCAAGACAATAGTTGGCAATAGCCAAGGCATGTGTTGCGGGCGTCTAAAAGCATAATCAGTCGCAGAGGCAGATGGAAACACACACAGACACACACACACACACACACACACACACACACACACACACACACACACGGAAAGGACGGGGGACGAACCTACGCCTATCTACATGAACACACTACAGTATGAAGCATTTACAGAGCGCTACCGAGTTTACTGAGCAGAGCTGTCAGGAGGCATACCCCTCGTGAGTGGTATCATTTGCAAAGGCAATGCGCCCGCTGGGTGTTCGGACAGAGTGCGCAGTCACGCAGTCTGTTACCATCCCAAGGTCGCCGTACACTAACACGTTAGTGCTGCAGTCGAGAATAACAAGTAACTACTGATCAGTACATCACTGCATACTGGGCATGCTCAGACACTTAGACTCGGCACAGGGCAGACATGCATACACATGTTGCGACGGCATGGGTGGCGTAATGTGGACCGTCGTGTGTGTCCAGCCACACAACAGAAACCTGGCCATGCCACAGGCGTGGTAGCGTAGGGGATAGAGGCATGCACGCGGGGTATTACTGCAGTCGGCTGCGGTGTGCACTGTGCTGTGTGTCTATCTACACAGCTGCCTACTGGGCATGCTCAGACACTTAGAGTCGGCACAGATCAGACATGCATACACATGGTGCGGCGGCATGGGTGGCGGAATCGGACCATCCTGTGTGTCCGCCACACAACAGTAACCGGTCATGCCACAGGCGTTGTTGTTGCTGCGGGGAATATGTAGGTGCAATTAACCATGTGTAGGACTGGCCTACAGTTTGTTGCATGCTACAGACAACCCTCACAAACACAGGATACCTTCACAGATGTCCTGAGGACACTGGTGAGTGGGCATGCTCTCACAACAGCACCGTTTGGGTGACATGAACCACCCATACATAGCCTGGGAACATTACCCATGGCACAACACAGTCGCCAGCAGTCCCAGGTGTTCACACACCTGGCCACTGTTAAACAGCCATGCACCATACATACCAGGGGGATGTCTGACAGTTCTGCCCATCACGCATGGTGAGGATATGCCCCACACAGGATGTACAGCCCTCAATGGTGATGCAAGACCGTATAGTGGATCCACTGGTCATCCACTCACTGTAACCAACACCAGCATGGGGACCTCAGTGATGACCTCTCCACAGAAAACCACACACATCATATGACGGTGTGGTACCCTACATGTCCTCCATGCCAATGTTGAACAGAGGCCAGACCGGAAAAGCCTACGAATGCCTTCCCGACCACCCACATGCATGTCTGCAACAGGCAAACATGATGACATCAGGACCTTGTCCACCACAGGTAGGCACATGGTGTGGTGGACGCAGCCACTGACTACCTGTACATCAACAGTTGGAGCTACTACATGGCAGGGCAATGACAGTACCAGGAAACCATCACCCATTCATACGGCGTCACCATACGGCCCCACATACCAACATCCAGGTCCGCTCGTGGGAGTGGTACTGCAGAGGCACATGAGACAACCACAGGGCCTTCCCTAACTGTGGTAAGGACATGGTTGGGCACACAGACCTGCCTGGAAATGGTCCAGAATGGTACAACAGTCACTGCACCCACAGACATTGTCTGCATACCACAGGACATGTTCCATGCATACATCCCCCAACAGGAACATATCCATCCCACCAGAGTGTATCCTCCCAAACATGTCATATGGCCTGGGGTGATCCCATATCTCTATGGCGTTTGACACGTCAGCAATGGGCACCGATGGTTTCCCTGGCTGTGTGCTACCCATCCTCTTTGAGGCCCTCGGCCCACACATGCCCCACTGTGTCATGTTAGCCTTACTATGGGCTATGTCCCCAATGGATGCCATATGGCATCTGTGGTCCCACTATGCCAGGGTAGTGCTCCTATGGACTGTCAACAGCCACACCCTACGCTTGACAAGTGTTGTCTGCAAAGCTGTGTGGAGGTCCATACAGGTGGTCATGGTTACAGATAGCGGTGTACAGCCAATACGGGAACATACCCACAACTACATAGTCAAGGGCGGATCCTGCCTCCCGAACCTGCTCGTCCAGTCTGGAGTGTTCACCAAGGCCATTGATGGGGATATGTGGGTTTGCACACAGTACCATGACCTGGTGGGAGCGTTCAGAGCACACTACACATGGGACCCATGTAAAGGATCGCCAGCATACATGTGGGGACATATGATGCTTCTCACACAGGTTGGAGGTCACACCACACAGGGTTGGTGCTGAAGGTGCTTTGTCACACTCATATCTGGACCCAGTGGAGGCCCACAGGGCTCACTCCTGTGCACCCTGCCATGGCATCCGACCTTCAATGTGCATGCAATCATAGGGGGGATTGTAGCAGACAAGGTATGCAGATGACTACGCACCGGCCGACATACCCAGCACCCCATGTTACACGAACATCCACCTAGGGCGTCATAGACATGGCTGACTGGTGCCAGAGCCATGGCCTGCTACCAAATGCCAGAGAAGGTGCAGCCCTACCCAGTGTGAAGAACATGTTAGTCCCAATGTCACATGTGGGTGACGCCATTAAAGATGGTGGACATGTTCAGGGTAATGGCTACCACACCTGTTGGCAACCTCTGTCAACACACACAATGGCAATGTGGGTGTGAAGACATTCCATTGTGGCCTCCTGGTCTGGATGGAATGGCAACCACATCAGGGTGTTCATTGTACCCTGTACACATCACACACCAGTGCAATGACTGCGTACAATGGCACATGTGGCCTGAAGCAACCTGATGCCTGCAGCACTCGGAAGGACATAAGCGTTCCACAAGGCGGGGATGGCGGTGCTGGGACATGTGTCACAAGGTGCGCGGCCAAGGGACACTGGCTGTGGATCTGCACAACACAGCTGCTCCGTGGTGATCTGTGCCCGACATACGCATGTCTGACCTGGGTGACATGGGCACATTCCACCTCCCAGAAGCCATGCGAACCTGGGCACAGAAGGCGACTGTCAGACACCTCAACCCAAAGATGAGTGGGACGTGCTGGGGAACAGGGTAACGGCCAGACACACACTACAACACGGGGAGGTGCCAGGCCATGTGAAGGAAAGGCCTGACTGCCTTTGTCCAGGACTGCTACTGGCGTGTGGATGTGTGACTATAGTTATCGTGATCGCCAGTCAACCTCTGTGTGTCACTGCTAGACCAGGGACTGGGGACTGATGGATATGGCATCCCATCCTGAGGGTGTTACATGCCACACACAGTCATGCTAGGTCCACACATGTCGTAGGGCACATATCCTGTCACGTTCATGTGTGCCTATGTACCTATGTAGGGGTCCATGCCAGATGTGGGTAACTGTGCTATGCTGATTTTGCCAGACATGCCTGTGGGTACACCACGACTACCGCGTGGGGAACTAATTACAGTGCTCCCAGTAGGCACGTGCAAATACACCATCAGTATCATACGCGGTTAACTGCACCGACGGTTGCTACACATGTAACCACCACATACTGTGTACACATATCAATGAATGCTGCACCTGTCCTGCATGGTATGTCTGCTGCATGATGTCCGTGCACAACACACATCACATACACACCTGTCACCAGCCATACACACACACCACAACATACACAGCACGCATTACTATGCGGACACAGGTATCACATACACCTCTCACTATCGTGTACACCCTGTGCATCATAATATGTCAGCTTAACCGTGCATTGATGGTGTGGCTCACAGTTATGCGGCAGAGACTTAATCATTTGCACAGGGTGATATGTGTGCCACAGGCATGGGCTGTACCAATGGATGACATCATGTGTGTGTGTAAGGGCCAGTGCATTGAGTGGGCATGACTATGTAGATTGCATGTGGGTGTGGTGGAGCCCTACAGTTGTGTCTGCTGTGTGTGGGTGTGTGTGTACACAGTTCAGTCATCTGTGATGCCTACAGGGGGTATGCTTGGCAGCCCCTGACTGTACAGTGCAGGTGTTACGGGCCCCTTTGGGGGGCTGAAGCCCTGTGTGCGGGAGGGGGAGGGCAGACTGTACTCTCCGATGTCCAGTCCCTAAGGTGCCCCGGGGGGTCCAGGGAGCCCCCGTGGTGTCTGTTGGGGGTGGTGGGACACTGCCTCTGCTACCTTTCTGTTTTGGGCATGGGGGTGGGGCAGTGACCTCACATGGGGTTGCTGGCACACCCTGTATGCCCCACCCCTTGGTTTCCCGCGGTCAAGGATCCCTGGTGTGAACCAGCCAACATCCCTTCCCGAAAATGGCAAGGTGTTTGGGATTCCCAAAGCCGGATGGTCATTTAAACGGTTGCGGGCCCTCACCTCTGCCCTCCTGGTTCTGCCTCCCGGGCCTGCCCCCCATTACAGTTGGAACATGGTTGGTTATACCACTGTGACCCTGACGGGGGGTTTTCGGGTGCTCCCCGGGCACACACATGCCTGCTGGGCCCGCACCCGTCCTTTCACGGAACATCGGCCAACCCTTCTGCACCCAAACCCCCCGACAAGCGCTGAGGCATTACAAGGTTTGGGGTATTTCCACGGGGCAGGGATGAAAATGTGTGTGTTTCCCGTGGCACATTCTGCCTACACCCTGCCTGTGCCTTGCAATCTCATAACCCCATATCTGTGGGGAAATAGCACAATTGCCCACATACAACCTGCAAACAAAGACTACCTCGGCCCCCCAAAAAAACCAACACCCACCCCACACAACCCCCCCCAACCCAACCCCCAACGATGCTGTGTTGGGGCACACTTCCCCCGCCGGAATGCAGCCGCTTCATGGGCAGTTGTCATGCCCCGGTGGGGCGTCAACGGGGGTTCATTTGACATCTCCACATTCTGGTTTTGCTGCTCACTGAACACCCTGTGGCCCGGAAGTTGGGGTACCCCCCCGGGCTTGGGGGAAACGGGGGTATCTGGGCAAGATGGTGGCCCCCGCACCACATGTGGCTGTCTGGTGCATGTTTTTGACATGTACGAAAAAATTGAAAAGTGATTTTGTGAGGGTTCTGGCGGTGCAAGCGTGGGGTTTTGGGGCCCTTCCACTGACATGGGCACACTATTGTTTTGCACTACCTGGCCATTAATTGCCTGCTGAAACCCGCTCACAGCCATATAGGTGGCATTGGGGCCCTGTGTACTGTGGAAGGAATGTCAGTCACTGGTGTCCATGAGTCCAGGGGTCCCCTACAATGAACCCACTATGTGTTGGCGGGTTTCCCCCGTGGTGGTAAAACCCGTACCCCGGTTTTGTTGACCCTTGACAATTTTGTTGAACATTGGCAAAGGGGGCCCCCTGGTGCCCGGGCATAAAATAATGGCGGGGGTCACATTCTCTGGTATGTGAAGTGGATGCCTTTTGTCATGGCAATTGGTGTGAAATCTGCAGCCGCATCCTGCATGGGCAGGATGCCCCATGCGGACCACAGGGGGTGGGTAAATTTGGCAGGTTTGGCCGTCCAGCTTTGTTACTGTGTAAAATGGCACCCTTTATCCCTTTACACCTCACCAGTATGCTAGCTGTGGAAAAAAGGTTTTGTGGTGTCATACCACTCCAATGATCACTGTACTGGGGGTGGTTTTGTCGGGTGGTGGGCTGTATGTGGGGCCCCACATGACATGTCTGCCTGAACATGGGGAAACAAAAAGGAAAATCTTTTCTGGCAACAGCTTCCCGCAACAACCCTTGTGGACCCCAGGGTACCTGTAAAGGATTCACAAAGGTATACCATTACCATTACTATTCCCCTCACACTTAGACCATCATATGTGTTTTGGGGCATTGCTATGCACATTCGTAACACAACATAGCATCTGGTTTGCATTTGTGTGGCCATTACCTGGCAGTATTGCTTTCATGTGTTTTCTAGAACCCACGGGGCCCTTCATCAAACTGCAAAATGCTTCCAGGCCCAGGCCTGGGGAACCCCCCTCCCCGATGGGCCCAATGGGCTGCGGTTTTTTCCGTGGGTGCCCCAGATGGGCCCGGGCTCCCCGGCTGTGGTTTGGGGCCCCCCTTACGTTGTTGCCCCATTCCCCCCTGTCTTTATGGGGCAGGCTTGCAGTGTGGGGGTTTGTTTTACTGCGGTTGGTTGCCCCCTTTTACCCTCCTGCACAATCCCCCACATCCCTGCCGTTTTGTGCCTGCTGTGGCACACTAAACAGGGCGGTTTCTCTGGAGGATGGTATGATACCCCTCCCCTTGGCTAAATGGGGGCGTGGCATTACTGGAAACAAAGATGGTCATCACATTCACCTGTGTGCTGGGATCTGTTGGAAATCATTGCTTATGACACATCTGCACATGTCTGAAGGGGTGTGGGTGCCCGCCATGTTGTGGTTACACCATTGGACTGGGGGTCCAATCATATCTTGGCCACCCCATACATTACGCACCCTTAGATTTAGCCGCCATGGGCATGTGTCCGGCTGCACCTATGTCCATACAGGGTATGCCCCATGGACGTCTGTGCTATGTTACCTGTACACTGTGAATGTGTCCTGATTGTGAATCACACCACTTCACATAAAAATGGACACCTGCACATGCATGTTTGTGCCATGTACTTCCACCAGCACTGTACGGTGCTGGAAACTTCCCCACCACCTGTGTTGTATGGTGACATGGAGCAATTGTAACCCTAACATTGGCAGGAAAAAGGGCCCTGTAGCTGTCACCCAAAATTTGCAACATACACACACCTGTAAAAACGGGTGCATCGCCACCACATTACTACTGTGTATGGTTGATAGTAGGTGTTTTGCCATTGACCATGTGGGGGTGGATAGCTCATGGCCTTCTGGGCACTCTGTGATATGGCAGGGTATGCCCCATCTGGCAATGGGTGTGACCCCTCGGGGCTGCGGTATTGGCAGGGGGGCGCCATTCTTTTCATAGCTGTGTGAAAATGGCATTCACAGTTTTTCACCATGGTGTGGACATGTCCTCCAGCGAGGATGCGTACCTGCTTTTGAGGGGGTGGGTGCTCAGGTACACACATCCATCATACACGTACCCCCAGGGCTATGTGCTGGGTGTTTCACACAGGTGATTTACACACACCGTATCCCATGCACATGGATATTGCCTGCGATTGGGTAACACAATGTGACAACATTTCCCTGCCCCCCACAGTCTGCTGTGCACTACAGCCCCCCCTGGGAATGTGGTGTTGGGCCCACAGATTCCTGTATGGGGGCTATGTTCACAAGCGGCCCCCTGGGTATGCATCTGACCATACACATATATGCACCCCTCACACAAAACCCATTCTATTTTTGTTCACAATGGTGACACGGGTAATTGCTAGCACCTTAAAAAACATACACAGAGGCATGCCCATCTGGTTCATTTCGGGTATTGGGTTTGGTTTTGGGACCTAACGTTTTGCTGCAGGGGGGCCCGCCACTTGCACATTCACATGGTAGGCCTGTTCACTAGGCATTTTGGTGGCTGGCCCTTCAACCGACAGTTGTTTCCTGGTCCACACCGTGGTGGGACATCAGGGTGTTGCATTGTTGCACCCCGTTGTGGTGCCTTCAGTCTTGTGTCGTGGGCTGAACACCGTACACCACATGTGGTTGTGGGGCCTCCTAAATTCCCCTGTGGGGGGCTACATCCCACACACTCCACGTATGCAGGCTTGCACATGTGGGGCTTTTGCTCCAAAAGTACTACCCCCCCATACAAAATTTCACCATACAGGGCCATCCTCGAATTGTTTAACCTGTGGACACATAAAAATCTCCTGCACATGGGTTTGTTGGGCAGTCCATGTACTACCAAGTACCCCCCTTTTCCCTTTCAGGACAGTCTGTGTACATCTCTGTGACTAACACAACAATCCCCCTACCACATCACATGGTTACCCGTGGGTATGTGTTCTCACCATGCTTGGCCATAGATGACAATTGTACATCTATATTGAAAATACCTCATGGGGGGGGTTTTGGCACTGTTCCTGTGCAAGCATTTTTTTTTGTTTGGGGGGTCATTTTTGCATGGTTTTGGTACAAGTTACTTGGCTGATTTCCGGTCTTCTTGGGGACCACATTTACATTTTACAGCACATTTCCCGCCCTCATTACCCTTAAAGAATGGGATGTTCCCCCATGTGCCTTGTACAGGTACAAGGGTGACTGACACACATTTCGGACTGGGTTCTGACTGCTGTGGATGTGTGTACGGTGTTGACAACCATACTCCCAGATTGTCTTCTGGATGTGTGACACCAACAAACACCCCCAAATTACATAGCAGCACATCCAACAATTTCATTCCTCCTGAACACGTTCGGTTGTTTGTATGCCACGCATATATACTGGTGGCCCCCACATGGCTGCCTACAACAGCGTGGTACCTGTGCAAACATTTCACCAGTCAACCCACCTGTGCCATCCCTGTAGGGGTGACAGTGGTTCCTTCACATGAACAGTTACATGTCCCAGTTGTTCAACAGTAGCGGTTGTATCAAATACCTGAAAATCCCTTTTACCTGCTGCCTTCCATGTATTTTACCCCCTGGATGACATTGACGGCCCCCCCTGGGGTGGCAGGATGGCTCAAAGGTGAATTAACCGCCGGTGTGTGCTCCAGGTGCCAACCATGGCTGTGGGGGATAGTCCTTGGGCCATCCACGGGACTGTTACTATGGGATACTGTTGTTATGCACAGGCTGGTCCAGCTGATAGCGGTTGAACCACCTCCGTGGCCACATGGGGGGCATCTGGCTAAGGTTCAGCCCACATGTACACTTCCTGCTATGGCCTTGACTGTCACTGCTGCCTCTGGCACTGTCACAGGTAGGCAAGCATCATATTGTGAAACTTACCCCTCCACTTGCTTGTAGCATGCAACATCAGCCATGCATTTATTCGTGCCTGGGACCTGCCTCCATGCCCCACGGAATGCCAGCCAGTTGTACACAACATACCTCCCGTCACTATGGATCAAAACCCCACAGGTGGGTGGTTCCCCCCACCCCACCGTGTTTCAACATCTTTTTTCCCTGACAATTCACAAGGAGTCCATGTTCAATACCCATTTTGTGGCCAAAAAACATTGTGACACCGACATGCAGAACTGTACACCACATTAATGCCAGTGGGTTCACTGTACTTTACCTGGGAAGTTCACTGCTTGATTGCCGCAACACGCCTTCCCTGTATGGACTCCCACGCCCCAGTTGGCCACATTTGGGGTGCTGGGTAACCCTTAAAAATCCAACCTGCCTCCCTAGCATCACCAAACCTCCATTGTCGTATCTAGGCCTAAAACCTCCCCTCTGTTTCGAAAATCCTTTCCCCCTGTGAACCCTAACCCCCTGCACTGCTGGTCTAAACAACCCGGTTTTGAATATCAGGGTTTAATGGCCCCGTCCATGGGTTATTGGGCCAAAGTGTCCGTGACTTTGCCATTTCAACCGGTGGGGCCTCTTTCCCACTGGCATTTTTGGGGCTGGATTTTCAAACCCCCAGTGGTATTTGTTATCAGTTTGGGACTGTGCAGGTGTTGCCGGTATTTTGTTACCGTGGTTGTGTGTTTGGTATGGTGTGTCCTGTGGTCATGCTCTCCAAGCTGTCCTCAATGACTGCCAGACATTGCAGTGTGGGCCCCAGAGTGTGTGGTATGTCTCTGCTGTTTGACTACATCCAATTCAATGGATACCCGGGGGACCAGTGTTGGGATTGTGAAAGGGGTCCCCCCTACCCTTCCCCCTGGGTTCCTCCTTGGGGGACGTATTCCCTTCACATCGGTTAATTTTTTCTGGGCCGGGGGGGGGGGGGGGGGGGGGGGGTGGGGGGGGGGGGGGGGGGGGGGGGGGGGCGGGGGGGGGGGGGGGGCGGGGGGGGGGGGGGGGGGGGGGGGGGGGGGGGGGGGGGGGGGGGGGGGGGGGGGGGGGGGGGGGGGGGGGGGGGGGGGGGGGGGGGGGGGGGGGGGGGGGGGGGGGGGGGGGGGGGGGGGGGGGGGGGGGGGGGGGGGGGGGGGGGGGGGGGGGGGGGGGGGGGGGGGGGGGGGGGGGGGGGGGGGGGGGGGGGGGGGGGGGGGGGGGGGGGGGGGGGGGGGGGGGGGGGGGGGGGGGGGGGGGGGGGGGGGGGGGGGGGGGGGGGGGGGGGGGGGGGGGGGGGGGGGGGGGGGGGGGGGGGGGGGGGGGGGGGGGGGGGGGGGGGGGGGGGGGGGGGGGGGGGGGGGGGGGGGGGGAAAAAAAAAAAAAAAAAAAAAAAAAAAAAAAAAAAAAAAAAAAAAAAAAAAAAAAAAAAAAAAAAAAAAAAAAAAAAAAAAAAAAAAAAAAAAAAAAAAAAAAAAAAAAAAAAAAAAAAAAAAAAAAAAAAAAAAAAAAAAAAAAAAAAAAAAAAAAAAAAAAAAAAAAAAAAAAAAAAAAAAAAAAAAAAAAAAAAAAAAAAAAAAAAAAAAAAAAAAAAAAAAAAAAAAAAAAAAAAAAAAAAAAAAAAAAAAAAAAAAAAAAAAAAAAAAAAAAAAAAAAAAAAAAAAAAAAAAAAAAAAAAAAAAAAAAAAAAAAAAAAAAAAAAAAAAAAAAAAAAAAAAAAAAAAAAAAAAAAAAAAAAAAAAAAAAAAAAAAAAAAAAAAAAAAAAAAAAAAAAAAAAAAA
This sequence comes from Protopterus annectens, assembly GCF_019279795.1. Taxonomy (NCBI): domain Eukaryota; kingdom Metazoa; phylum Chordata; order Ceratodontiformes; family Protopteridae; genus Protopterus; species Protopterus annectens. The sequence goes on from NC_056734.1 coordinate 482,930,597, forward strand.
AAAAAAAAAAAAAAAAAGTTCGGGTTTTTTCCGGTGCCTTTCCAAACCAATTGGCCCAATTTTTTTGTTTCCGCCTTTTTTTTATTTTTTGGTTTTTTTTTCGGGGTTTTGGGGGGGGGGTTTTTGTGGGTTTTTCCTATTTTTTTTTTTTTTTCCCCCCTTGGGGGCGGGGACCCCCCCCTTTTTTTTTTTTTTATGCTACCGGGGGGGTTTTAGCCCACTTTCCTTTTGAAAGGGTGGCCCCGGGGGGTTACCGGGTTTTCATTTGTCCCACTGTGTGCCCGTTTCCCATTTTGGTTTGGGGAGTTCAACCCCTTTGTTCCCCTGTACAGGTTCACCTCCACCGTTCCAATGTGTTTCTCCTTTGGGCTTAAAACCATCTTCTGGGTTGACATACCTTTCCCCTTTTTTTTATTTTTTCCATTCCCTTTTTTTTTTTTTCCGGTTTATGCTGGTTTGAATACCGGGGCTTTTTTTTTTTTCCTATCTTTTTGGCCAATGCTGCCTCGGTTGACTTAATACAGGGTTTCCCCCTTTTTCGTTTTTTTGGGTACCAGGCTTTCCTGTTGGTTTTTTTAATACCGGGGGGTTTTTTTCTTTTTGGTGACTAGCATGTTTTTCGGGTCTTTGGGGGGGGTTTACCGTGGTTTGTTGTTTGGGGTAGGGTTTGTTTTGACGGGGGTTCCCTTTTGGGGGGCCCCCGGGGGTTTTTAAATTTTTGGTGTTATTTTTGACATGGTCAATGCTGGCGCTGCGGGTTTTCCCCCAATTGTTTTTATGGTTTTTTCCTGTATGGTTTGCTTTTTTTTTAGCTGTTTCCCAAATTTGTGGGGTTTTCTGCATTTGGGGGGTGTTGTTTGCTTTATCTGATATGTGGGGGTACCTGCGGGAGGGGGGTTTCCCTGTGTGTTGTTCCGGAATGTTTGTTTTGTTGATGTAAGTCTGCTGTCGGTATCGCCTGCATGTAATGCTTCCTGCACGTATTCCTCCCTCACATCGGTTATATATCTGCGGATGTTCGTCCGTGCCTACCATCCATTGGCATTTTGTCGCTGATAGTTACGGTGATTGTGGTCCTATACTTGTATGCTACCGGTAGCCTCCTATTCGTGTGCCGCTTGCTTACGTCACGGTCGTGGAACACACCGCGGTATTTACCGGACCGTGACTGTTCACGATCGGTGCCGGGATGGCACATTCGTATTTTCGCCGTACATGCCTGATGCTGTGTAACGTTGCCGACGGACCGTGTGGAGTGTACGTTATGGCCGCCATACCTACGGTCGTGGTTTGTACATGCGTCCTTTGCATCTCCTGTTTGCTATGGCCCTGTGGTACACTTTGGGACATTTGCGCTTTGCATCATTTTACGTCGCCACGTGCATAGCCACTGAGGAGATGTCGGTACTACTTTGTGGGTACTGCTGTACATACGCCTATGGTTCCTGTACTGTATGCCTACGCCTGTTATTACACTCCGGCTGTGACATGTCACCTTCATACACAGTTTACACTGGCACACACATTACACACACACAGCGGAACACACGACAACCTCACCTCACACATACACATATTGCCGCCATGGCTGTCAACCTTCTATTTCCGGAGTGGGAACACACACAGTAGTAATGTGAAACACATGGGCATAATGTGGAACACATAGTAATGGCATAGTGACAACTTCAGCTAAGTAGGTCATAGGTTGATTATGATATGCTGATTTACCACAGTGAAGAACCTTTACTAACTTACTATAAGTACATTCTATTTACCAGGATGTCATTTATATACATTCCTAACAATGGTTGTTTGAGAGACATTTTCAATGTGGAACTTGGAGGAACTGCGAGGAACATGCACTGTTTTACACCCCAGATGAGGCACGTTCCTCATAATGTCATACACTTCACTGGTATGCTTTCCGCTTCGCACCGACGGTTGGACACAATACCTCGTTGGCGCGCTGCGGTGGCGGCGTGTATCTCCGCACTCATGTCCTATGGATATGACACGCACATATGTAGGGTTGCCACCTTTTCAAATGGCCAAGGTGGGACATTTTTAGGTACGTCAGGTTTTGCATGCCAACACATACCCACGGCCAGTACAGAGGACAGCGATTCACTTTTTGACGGAATACAAAGCTGTAGCATTACAGTTGCTTATTCTGTTTATTATCATATTTAGATGTTTCTTCTACAAAATAACTGTTTTCTGCAACTAATAAAGTAATTATGGGAAATGGTTTTGTCCTACAATCTCAGGACATTTGCCATTTTGTCATTGTTTTGCAGGACACAACTGCCCAAAGGTGGACTGTCCTCACAACGTGGGACAGGTGGTGGACCTACACATATCCCGTTACTGTACCGTGGACCGGTGACCATCCCGACACGCGGATATGTATTGCTGCAGGTTAACATTTCCATGGCTGGCGTTACCTGCCCTGCCCACCCTCCAGGATGATCGGGTTGTCGGTCACTATGTTTAATATGTGGTGATTTCGCGTCTTACTTATCTGTGACCTTGCATCCCTGGGTTCCATATTACCCTGTTGTCCTTTCTATCTGTGTATGCGTACATATATTTCTACATGTGTACTGATATGTATTTCCGTATCTGTGTATGCAAATGCGTACATGTGTGGTCGACTTGCGGCGATAGTGGCAGCATATGGCTACGCCGTGTGCTGTTGAACCGGCGCGCGTTGAGGTGTTGGCGTTCCATGCTCTGCTGACTATTGGGTGTGCAGTGTTTGGCCGGTGCCTTTGGTTGAGTCACACATACGTCCGCACATACGGTACACATTACGGGCGGACATGTTTGTGTGGCGTCCATTTTACTGTGTGTGCAGGTCAGGAGGTGTCAGTCCATGGGGCCTACACTGTCAAAGTATGTGCTATGCGTTCCCTCTTTGCCAGGCGGTAGTCATATTGGGTACGCCTCTGTCTACCTACTGGGGCTGGCTCTGTGTGTCCGTGGCGCACCGCCCTGTGCCTGTGCTTGCCCTGGCAGTTGTGGCGGGCTTGGTGGCCCTCCGGCATTATGTCCCTGCAGCAGCTGTTTCCGCAGAATCATATTGTGTAGCATACAACATACTATGAATATGTGGGCACTTGTGCCTGGAGAGTACTGCAAGGCTCCACCGGATGTATCCAAGCACCGGAACCGTGATTTCAAGATCCCGAACACACGCTCTATGATTATTCTCGTTTATGCGTGTGCCTCATTATGGCGTTCTTGCATGTGTGTGTGTGCATTTCTGATGGGTGTCATCAACCACGGCGCCAGTGCATAGCCAGCATCCCCCACAAGGTGACCTTGTGTGATGTCCCCACTGGCAAATACCTGATACAGCTGTGAGGCATGCCAGATATGGGAGTCGTGGTAGCTTCCAGGGCTGCCAGCACACACATCCATGATAATGCCCTGCGCATTGCACACGACCTGGCAATTGATGGAGGGGTATCCCTTGCGGTTTATGTAGCGTCTACCCTGCTCCCCAGGTGGTGACTTGATTTCTATGTGCGTACAGTCTATCGCACCCAGGACCTCCGGGTATTGTGCCACACGGTGGAAGCGGCGCATATTGCTAGCCAACTCCTCCTGAGATGTGGGGAACTTTATGTGCTCATGGGCATGTGGTAACATGGCATCCAGGAACTGGTGTAGTACCCTGGATGCTGATGCCTGTGAGATGCCCATTATGTCCCAGTGGGCCTTTGAAAGGTACCTGTAGCCAGTATTAGCAAGCTCACACATACCTTTGTGTCCACTGGGATGGGCTCCCCTCTGTTGTCTCTTGTTCTCAGGCTCGGCCGGCACAGCTCCACTATTTGCTGTAACGTGTCCCTGTCCACCCTGTAGCGCTCTACTATCTCCAGGTCTCGCAGCCCCTGGTAGGTCACCCTTGGTCTGAACACTCTCCTTCTCCTGTGAGGCCTATGGTAGTTGTCGGCACCACCCTCCGCAACTCCGTCTGTCTCTGCCACATACCTATGCATCACGGCCACGGCGGCACCCAGCATATACATGTTAAAAGTTCCCCGTCTGTTTACACCCTACGGTGCGGCGTTTGGGAAATCGCGCTGTGTGTTGTGCGCATTCACATTTATTACTGTTGTGCTGTATACCCGGTGATGTCATTGGGTGTGTCTGCGGCCCTATCCATGGATTATTTCCGTGGTTTTACGCTTGCAGCTGCAACGGTACTGCCTGTAGTGTAACATTACAGTTGCCTGCATTGCCTTCGCCTGGCATCTTACATTACTGCATCCTGCACGCACATGGCATATGATGCATTTTAGCTACCTCTGTACTTGGCTGTGCTATTTCGGTTCTTTGCTCTTTGCATTTCTACTACATCCCCTATTATCTTTGCTCTCATATGCCTCCCTTTCCGTTCTGCAGGAGTCTGCATGCAGACTTATCAGCTGCCGGCGTTTGCCCTTCCTGCATTGATTGGTGTTAATTGCTCGTTACGGATACATTTACACTGCTTCCGCATTTCCTCGTATTCTCCGCATTACCTTCCTATATCCCTGGTTGTTGCCGGTGAGGCCGTCACATGACTGGTTTCGGGAACGTAGTCGTCCTCGTGCACATGCATTTGTACGCGCATTCTGTACTGTCAGCGCATCTATTTCCTAACACGCCAGTCATGATGCTGTAATATGCATTGTACAGCCCAGATTTGCTGTCCTAGAATATCCTTCCTCCTACAGTGGCACACCCCTGTGTGGTTGACATGTATCTCGTGTAGGCCACTCCTCGGTGTAGTACCGCTACGCCGTTTGCTCCATCCTTACGCTGGCGCCCGTTTTTGCGATTCACTATTATCTGCCTCATTTGCATGGAATTGACTACTAATACCTGGTTACGGCGCCGGACACCGCCTCCACTCCTTGACAACCGTTGCGCTGGGGTTGCAGCTTTACATACATACTATGGTGTGTGGTGGCTGTGCAGCTGATTTGTGTTCTAATGCTCTTTTCGGACATTATCATATTATTTCATTGCTTTACAACTTCTGTGCACACATCCCGGGGGTCTGCTGTTCTTTCTACGTACGTGCCATTTATGTCATTTTTTACATTTTGTGCATATTTTCTTTGGACATTCTCGGTGCCTTTCCACATTGGCATATTGCACCTATATGATACCTGACTTTGACAGCCTTCCGTTACTCCTCCGGTATGTTTGGGTAAATGTAAACCGTTTTTTTTTGGTTTACATTGCCGTGCCTCACGCTTCGCCTCGCCCGTGGATCGCTATTGCCCTGATTTGCATGGTGCAATACCGCACACAGTGTGTTTTGCATACCTACGCCGGGGGCGGGGACGGTCCGGTGCACGCCGGTAGTGCACGTGGAATTCATTCATACCTGAATCGCTAAGCAGCCATATTTGGCGTTATAACGCCGATGCTATGCTGGCGCCTGGCGCAAGGTTCATGAATCCCGGGGTAAGACTTTTGATGCAGTTAAGTCATGTCAAACAGTAAAATAGGAAGACTGGGCTCCTCTTTGCCTTCTTGACCTTGATAAAGCATTTACATAGTATAATAATATCTCCCTTTTGGTATTGAACTCTTTAACTCTTTTGCTCCCAAATCAACATAAATGCATACATGCATGTATATATATATATATATATATATATATATATATATATATATATATATATATAAATATGTACATATACATAAATAACCCCACATTCTCACCATGTTTTATTACAAAAGAGAGACTTTAGGACTCAAAGCCTTGCTGCAACTCTTTTGTGGTTCAGTTACAGTGACATCAACACTGATTAAGGAAAGTCCTGATTCAAGTGTCCTTTAAAAGCCTGCATTTTCCTTTCATATTCTGTGATTTAAATAATGCCTTTACAAAAGCTTCCTTGTGTGTGTGTGTGTGTGTGTGTGTGTGTGTGTGTGTGTGTGTGTGTATGTTTGTGACAACTGAGCTTAAAACAACATGCTACTGATTCCTTGTTAAAAGAAAAATATCATTGCTAAAGGTTAACTCAAAGCCTGACTAAAAGGGGGTTCTTATGTGGCCCAAAGATAGTGATATCAGCACAGACTACTGAAGGTGCTGGACTCAAATACCAGTCAAAGGACTAAATTTTCCTTTCATATACCTAACATCAGAAGACAGAATCTACAATACAATGACAGATCTCTGAGGAAATTCTAGAAATTCAGAGAACTTCACAATAAAGTGAAGTCTTTATTAACTGATAGCATATTTTCATAAGCAAAATTTTATTATGGAAAGCAGTTCTAGTATAATGGTTAAAAAATATCTGTATAAAACACGTACACTAAGACTGACAAATGTGGCACCTTAACCACCTTTTTGACATTGTGGATGAATTTTGATAATATTTTAGTAGGACTAGCTCACTCACCTGACCTGTGGGATGTCAGGTCTTCAACTTTCTGGCACATTGTGCAGCCACATGGTGAAAAGTACCAAAAATTAAAATCCTTATCCCTTTCAGTAGATTTACTTCCTTCAGAGTATCTGACACTTTGATTTGATGCGATAGTATTTATTTTCATTCTTTTATTCATTCCATACATGACTGATGTCTCCACCCTGTGGAAAGCTTCCATAGTTTTCCCAGTACACAGTTGCATCTCATCCTATGTCTACAGTAATTTCTGGCTATTCGTATTCATATAACCACTACTTGTCATAGCAAATTATCCCCTTCACTTTAGAACATGGCTTTTGTCCTTGGTAAGCTCAACTTTTTCCCCCAAATTTCCATTTATTAAATTTTTCAATGTGCATTATGTGCTATGTGTCTATGAAGCTTAACCATGAATTTGTTTATGATACTTTCCAGGCTATGAGAACTCCCTCCCCCAGGAAAGCATAGTATTAGGAGACCTTAATACTGACTGGCAAAACTGTTCTAGTCATAACCCACTCTCCCATATTAACTTACATGGCCTAACCCAACTCATCACTTCCCCCACAAGAACAGACAAGAGAACCAAACACCAGTCCACTCTAGAGTGGATACTCGTATCCCACCCATCACTGATATCCCTAGCAGGGTGTCTACCAGACACCCTGAGTGACTACCAAGCCACATTCTTACTCAGATCAAAATCACCATAACTGATCCAAATATCTATGTGCCTAATTAGAAATAAAAAACACTTTAACTGCTCCAACTTTATAAACAACCTAAAAATGTGCAACTGGACACCCCCCTAAAAAAACTACCTCTTGATGAAGCTGTACTATATTTCAATACTACCTTCTTAAACACCCTTAACCATCACACCCCCTTCAGAACAACAAGAATTAAAACTAAATATGTCCCCTGGTTAACCCCAGACATAAAATCTCTCCTCAAAAAAAGAAACAAGGCCTGGACCAACTACCTCAATAGTAAATCCCAAATGAACAAACAAATATACGTTGAACTATGTAACAAAGCCAAAAAACTCACCAAAACAGACAAAACATCTTACTACCAAAAGTTACAGGATAAGCACAGGAACAACCCACAAAAAAATTGGGCAGCAATTAACTCTATTCTACAACCAGGTAAAACAACTAACCTAACCCCAAAAATAGATAACAACCAAGAAGACATCCCCACTCAATTTAATAAATACTTTACAGAAACCATCCAGATCCTTGCAAACAACCTATGACAACATCCCCACCCCTGCAAATCCACCCCCCCACCGCCAACTAACAATTGCCCCAAGTTCAGCTTCCACCCAGAACCAACCAAATCCATTGAAAAACTACTCTGCAAGCTCAAACCAACGTCTCTAGCCGCAGATAAATTACCTGCTGAATACCTCCACCTCGCTGCCGAAGCCATGTCATATCCTGTCTCCATCCTAATTAACAGATCCATCTCCGAGTGTATAGTACCCAAGCTATGGAAAATATCACATATCATCCCTCTACATAAAGGTGGAACCTCCCTAGAACTCAATAACTACCGCCCTATAGCCATACTACCCCCTTAATCTAAAATTTTAGCGAGGGTAATACACAACCAACTAATGAAATATCTCCTAGAAAATAATCTAATAGCAACACAACAACATGGCTTTAGACCCTTCCATAGCACCACCACCACACTAACAGAATTCACTAACATTGTCAATACTCATAGAAACAATGGACTCCTTGTATCTGCCACCTTCCTTGACTTGTCCAAAGCATTCGATATGGTTAACCACAATAAACACCTTCTTTCACTAGCAACTCTAAACCTTACCACCCCTGCCATTTCCTGGTTCAAAAACTACCTAGAGGGAAGGAAACAAGCTGTTATGTGGCAAAACCAACTCTCCCCCTCCCTACCAGTCTCCCTAGGAGTATCCCAAGGCTCCATCCTGGGGCCACTTCTTTTTACCCTCTTCACCAATTACCTCCCAAACAGTATTCCTAAAGCCCCAGTAGTGCAATATGCAGATGATACCACCATAATATGTGCAGCCAAATCAATTGACATCCTTCACTCCCTAACACAAGAATGCTTTTCCCTAGCAGAAACTTGGATTACAAACCAAAGGCTCATTCTGAACCAAGGTAAAACAAAGCTAGTGCTCTTTAGCTCCCACAGAGCCACATCTCCCACTAATTCTTTCTTCATCTCCTCCTTTAACAAGACCGCAATCATCTCCACAAATCATACCAAACTCTTAGGGGTTGAAATAGATAATCACCTTAGATTTGACCTACATATTTCTATAACCATAAAAAAAGTACATAAAAAACTTGGCCTACTGTATCACAATAAAAAATTCCTCACTGACCACTCCAAAACTACAATAGCGAGGACTCACCTACTATCTACCCTACTTTGTGCCTCACCCGTGCTTACAAATCTCCACAAATCTGACCTAAATAAACTTGATAGTTGTTATAATAAGATTTGCTACAACCTCTCCCATCAGAACACATCACTGTGAATGCCTAAAAAAACTCAACTGGCTAGAACTACCACTACTACTTCAACTCAATCAACTATCACTAGCTCACAAAATAATACATAACTCTGAAAACACCCCAGCCCTAAAAAATCTTTTGCAACCCTATACAACCACTAGGCCCTTGGGTTCTAGCACACAAAACCTCCTCAAATCCTCAAAGTAACCAAATATAACAATGAAGCTGGTAAGTCTGTCTACAGCCACTGTATAGCAAAAACCTTGAACTCCCTTCCTGCCCACATAACTGACAACAAATCCCCATCACAGTTCAATAAACTTGTTAAAACTTACTGTTTGAATAATCAACTGTGCTCCTTTATCCCCCCTTGTTAATGTCTCATTAGAACACTTCACCTAACTTAAGTAACTCTGGTAAGCCAACCAATCATAGTACTGTACCCACTTAGGACTGTTAATCTACTGCTCATCCCATCTCTCCAGGAGTTAGGGAAAACTAGCAATGTTGTGCTTTCCATAAGCAACTAAAACCAGGAGAAGACATATTGTAAATCAATTTGTTATCCTTCACAACTATAGCGAGCATCATCTGCTCTCTCTCGGAGCCTTATTCTACGTCTCTCTGCTTTTACTCTGATAGTAAATCTATCACAGGAATCCTAAACTTAGGAATATCTTCTAAAATTTAATATTATATTGTCGAGAACAAATGCATCCTATCTGTTAGTTAATATGTATGTCAAAGTCTCTTCTGTGGAAATTGTATGTCAAAAGTCTGTCCTTAAAACTATGTTTTGTAAAAAAATGTTCTCTTGGAGCTTTTCTCCCTGGGCCTCCACTGAAAATGGACTTGTAATCAATCCAGTTGGACTCTCCCGGTCAACAAATGTATAATAAATAAATAATAAATGAGTTTACCTTGAACTTAGGAGACAACTTGTATGCATTTAAATACTTGTTTATATGGCAGGTAAATCTTGTTGAAGACATCTGGGGTTAGTCTAATTATTTCATGCATGAATCGTGCCATCCCAAATAGAACCAAGATGCTCTCCTCCAAGAAAAGGAAGCCAATCTGGTGGTCCCCTGCCATAAACAAACTTTACAACAAAAGGAAAAAACTGTTGCAGAAAAGAGGAAAATCCCAGGATGCAAAAAACTCCCTTACTAGCCTCAGTAAGAAGCGGAGATCCCTCATAAAATCCTCCAAAGCTAGTTACGAAAATAAAAATTGTCAAAGATTCCAAAGACAACCACAAGGCATTCTATAACTATGTCAAGAATCTAAATGGCAATGCTCAGATCTGCTCTGAGCTACAACAGAATGGCATTAAATATACTGATCCCAAGGACATTGCCAATATCCTGGCAGATCAATTCAGTGCCAACTTCACCCCCCTTCTCACCCCCTAAATGGCCCATCTCAATAGCGAAAGACTGCCAAATTCTGGTAATAACGGCCACACAGGTAAAAAACGCATTCTCCAAAGCTAAGAATACAGCATCCATAGGACCAGATGACATCCCAGGCTGTGTACTACATGAACAACAAAATGAACTGGCACCTCACCTAAGTGTCATGTTTAATCATAGCCTCACCTCAGGCTTTGTGCCCACTGAGTGGCACACAGCTACACTTATCCCACTCCACAAGGGGGAATCCACCTAGAATCCTGGGAACTACCTCCCCATCAGTCTGATGAGCCTGATCTGCAAGGCCATGGAACGTATTATCATGGAACTTATAAACAAAGACATTGGCAACCTTCAAACACTGGATCCCACCCAGTTTGGGTTCGTGAAGGACTGGTCTTGTCTCCTGAACCTGAGTGACTTCTTCGAATCAGTCTCCAGAGCAGTGGACGAGGGTAAGGTGGTCCACACAGCCTATCTGAACCTCGCCAAGGCCTTTGACACCATCCCCCACTCTGGAGTCATAGATAGACTTACTAAGCTGGGCATTAATCCCTATGTCACTCGATGGGTTACCAACTGGTTTACTGACAGAACCCACACTGTACAAGTAGCCGACTCCAAATCCAGCTTAAAACAAGTGACAAGTGGAGTACCTCAGGGTTCAGTCCTGGGACCACTCTTGTTTGTCATCTACTTCTCTGAAGTACAGGCCAACACTAAGGGACTCTGGCTAAGAAAGTTCGCAGATGACTGCAAACTGGGAACCATTACTGAATCCCCAAATGATGTGGATACTCTACAAAAGGCCTTACAGAAACAGATGCTTGGTACCAGAGCCATGGGCTCAAGCTCAATGCCAAGAAATGCATAGTTATCTCCTTTGGGAAAAAACATGTACCCATGAATTACCACATAGGTGGCTGTACACTAAACACCGAAAGTGTGATGAGACTTAGGGACACAAGTGGCCAGTGGTCTCACCTTCGATAACCACATCACCACAACAGTCAGGAAATCCTTCTATGTGGCACACCTCATCACTAAGAGCTTTTCATCCAGAAAAAAGGAGGTCATTGTCCCACTGTACTCATCCCTCATTAGACTCATTATAGAATACAATGCCCCGTTTGATATGTACCTCTCAAGACATCTGCAACAACTGGAAAGACCGCAGAAATACCTCACTGAAAGAATCACAGGTCTAAAGCAGATGCCCTATGCTGACCCCCTTAAAAAACTCCAGCTATACTCTGTCGCATATCATCTACTCAGAGGCGATCTCTGCTTAACATACAAGGCCATGTCAAACCTAGAGCTGTTGGACATGCTACACTTAAAGAAATCCTAATCCCTCAGAGACACACGCTCCAGGGATCTAAACCTTGTCATCAAAATAAACAAAACATGCTGGAGGGATAGGTTTCTGACCCAGAGACTCCCCAGACTCTGGAATAGACTGCCCATACTTGTCAAGCAGAGTGCCTCTTTGGCCTTCTTCAAAAGAAACCTTGACGATTGGATGGGAGAAAGAAAATTCACCCTGGGGATCACGTCAGTCGCCCTGCTAGACAGGGGTCCAGGGAAGTAAATAGTGTGGGAAGAAATAGCCAGGGAATTGTTATGACTAGGCTTGTATAGGCCCTAGGGCTGATAGCCTAGTACCAACCTATAAATCTATGAACAGACTATCATTAAAGCAGCTAGTGCTGTTAAACAATAATGCATCATATTTTCTTGTAAAGTCTAACAAAATTTGAGCTACACTGCTGTCAGCTAAAATTGTATGGTAATAGGTCAGATTTTATCTAAGTTCTTAACAGTAAGCACTATGCACATTAACTCATTAAGAGAGAAACATGAATATGCTAATGAAAAAGCAATAAGTACACAAACTACAAAAACTAATCCATATAAGATGTCACAGTGTCCAAGGAGGATGACAAATCATATATTACAAGAATATATACCAAACATTAAATATAAGAACATTTCAAAACAACAACATATCGAAAGTACAAATCATAAACGGGGCAAGGGATAAGAAGGTTGAATCATCATCATCATCATCAAACCCCCTTTACCCATTTTCGACATGGGGTCAAGGTGTTGTCTTAACTGTTACTATCTCTCTCTCTATTCAACTACATTCTCCTATCTTCTTCAATAATCATGCCTACTGTCACAGGTCTTCTTTCACACAAAATCCATCCACTTTTTTTGCTGGATGCCCTCATTTCCTCTTGCCTTCTTCTTGTTAATTCCAAATCTTCTTCAGCAGATTATCATCTTCTTTTTCCATTTGTGCCTAAACCACTGAAATCTGTTCTCTTTTACCTTTTCTGCAGTTGGAGCTACTTTTGTTTCTGTTTCTGATGTCCTTATTTCTTTGTTTGTCTCACAGTGTGCAACGTACTACCCATCTCAGACACTTCATCTCCATCATCTCTAGCTTTCTCAACTGCTCTGCCTTTACTGCTCAGGTTTCTGTACCATACAGTAGTACTGGTCACATCACTGTTTTATACACCTTACTTTTCAGCTTCTTTGGCATTCTTCTGTAATACATTAGCCCTGACACTCTGTGCCAGTTGGCTGCATCCCCTCTGATTCTAGCTTTGACCTCTTCATTCAGACTTTCCTTATCCTCAACACCCATCCCAGATACCTAAAGCTGTTATCCTGTTCCACTATCTTCCCTTCTATCTCAATTTTTCAGATTCTTCTGACTTTCCCCATTTGCTGCCATTACAACTGTCTTATCTGTACTCAGTTTCATCCCATATGCCTTCAGTTTTGTATTCCATTTTCCTATCCTTTGCTGAAGTTCTTGCTCAGAGTCTGCCTGTAATGCCACATCATCTGCATACAACAACTTTGCTTATCTCTCCCTTCCAACCTGTTTGTTAATGTAGTCCATCACCAGTATGAACAGCAGTAGGCTCAGAACTTAACTCTGATGAATCCCCACTCCTACTGGGAACCCCTCTATGACACCAAACATTGTTCATTGATTCACTGGCTCCACGTACATAGCCTGCACTAATTCTACCAATGTTTCTGGGACTTTGAACCACTGTAGGACTCCCCAAATTAATTTCATTGGACCTTGTCATATGCTTTCTCCAAGTATAGGAATCCCTAGTTGCACTGTTTCATCATCACTTGCAAACATTGGGTCACTTGTGTTACATCCTAATCTGAATCTGAACTGCTCATCTGACATCTTCCTTTCTTCTACTCTGCATATTTGCTTGTCAATCACTCTCTCCAGAAGTTTCACGCAATGTGATAGGACTCTGATACCTCAATGCTTGTTCTCTAGTCATCTGGAATATGCCTTTCTCTCCCTACTGCTACGAGTCCCCTCAGAAGCCAGTTCTCCCCTGTCTCACACAACATCTTTATCATATCTGCTGTGATCTCATCTGAGCCTGCTGCTTTCCCTGACTTCATTTTTCTTAGTGCTCTTACTTAGTGTTCTTACTTCTTCTGGAGTGGGCTCCTCCTCTTCTTTCATCATAGGCTGTGTTTAGGCAGTTCAACTTCTACAGGGTTTTCTTCATTCAGAAGCTGATGGAAGTGCTCCTTCCATCTGCCTTTGATGTCCTGTGGACTGGTGAGCAGGTTGTTACTGGCATCCCTTATGAAGGATGTCTGACTATCTTCCTTATTTTTCTGTCTTTGCTTTGCAACCTGATAAAGATTCTTTGTGCCATCTTATGAGTCAGTAGACTGCCTCTGATGCCTTATTCCTTGATATTGCAACTCCTGTCTTAGCCTCTTTGTTAGTCAATCATTATCCCTTCCTAGCCTGGTTCATCTTTTCCATCTCACACTTTCTCGTGCACTCCTTTCTTTTGATGTCTTCCTGAACTTCTGCATTCTGCCACCAGCTTTCCTTATCTACCTTTTTTCTATAACTGGGTCAGCTGCATAGCTGTTCAGTAGTCCTTGCACATGTTGTTTTTAGGCACTGCCCTTCTTCTTAACTCCACCTATTTCCTCTTATTCTTGAAGTGCTAAAGCCCGAGTAATGCCGTGAACTGTTGTGCTTTCTCAACAGTCAGCTTCCAGGTTTTCGGAATCCTCTCTGACCACTGCTTGCAGCTGATTGTGACAACCAGTGTTTTATGCTGCAAACTGACTGTTTCACTGGGAATAGCAATTGCTGAATCTAGCCCCCTGCACTTTTCTTACTAGGAGGAAATTTACTTGAGTTGTATGTTGGTTAGTTCTGTATGTGACTTGTCTCTCCTTCTGAAACATATATTGGCTACTATCAAGCCATTTTCCAGATAGAAGTCTAGATTGGCCTCTCCTTCTTATTCCTTTTGCCTCACCCATGTGGGCCTGGGCAGTCATCATATCATGTCTATACTAATGTGTACATTCAGGTCACCCATTATCAACACCAATTCATGCTGCCCTGTTTTATCTTGGGGAAATAGGCTGAGATTATAAATACTGCCCTGTCATTACACTGGTGTCAGATTGCTATGTGTCTGTCACTAATTCTAATGACACCACTTACTGTCTTCTGAAGTCTTTCCCTCATCACAATTCCAACACTATTTCTAGTCTGTCCTCCTGCTGAGTAGTAGACTTTGGATCCCAAGACAAATGGTTTTGCAGCACTGCCCTTCCACATTGTCTCCTGGATTTATAGGCTATCCAGGCTCCTCCTTACCATCATGTCATCCACTTTCAAGCTCTATCCTGTCAGTGAACCTACCTTGAGTGTAACAATTTTTGCCAGTTCATGTTTGGCAGGTTCATTGGTTTTACGTCCAGCTTACACTCAGCAGACCTTCTCCAGCTGGGCAAGTGGACACCATCTGAACCCAGGGCTTTATAGCGGGTACACTCACAGGCCAATAGGGGCACAACACCCTTCCCACTGTTAGCATGGATCCCTAGCATAGGTCGGGTCCAGAACCATGGCAAATATCCATCCCATACCTAGTTTGGCAATGTTAGAAAACATGAAAGAATCACCTAGTAGTCATCTTTTTTAATGTTGAGTGGCTAGACCTGCCATGGTGCTCAGTCTGTGATCTGTGTACTCCTATCTTGATGATACTGTGCACCATAGTAGATGCACAAAGCTATTTGTCTGTACAACTCTTCCCCCATAAGGCATCATCTAGAGTCTGTCCTGCTGCCACAACTCCATTATTGGTGAGTTTGTGAGAAGGAAATGTTTTTGGGGAGGTGGGTGGAACCTCACAAAAACACAGGGAGAACATGCAAACACCATACAGGCATTGGCCAGAAGTCAGGATCCATTCTTGTACAAAGACCTTAACCATTATGCCAAGTCGTCTCTCACCAGAATGTTGTACTACTCCCCAAAATGGCATCAAACACAGAATATTAAAATAAATTCCACAAACAAAAAACGTATAGCTCAATCAAATGACCAAAGCCACACAACTAGACTAACAAGCCTAGATGCTTCATAGTTTTATGTTTGGAACCATAAGGTGGGGGGAGGGGGGCATTTTCCACATAGTTATTCATTGTGCCCTTAGCTGACTCTCAAGCAAAAAAAAATGTATTCACTTACTATAGTGGAAAATAAGCAAACTTAATTTCAATAAAAAAACTTACTTTATTTTCTACTACAGTGTTTTGTTCCTTCATTCAGATTTGAGTTTCATTCCACAGGGGTGGGGTATCAGCACAGAAAGTCCTACCTGCATAGGCATCTGATTTGCTGCTTGGTATATATGCAGATGCAGTGCAGGTACCAAGTTTGCTCGTGTGGCTTCTCCAGTACTTTAATGTGGGGGAGGTGGGATTCAACTTGTTGCAACACTTAGATTTGCTTCAGCAAGATGATTCTGGGAAAGGCACTAGTCATGCAATGCAGTTTGCTACTTATTTCTTTTTCAAAAAAAAAAGTTGGAATTAAGTTTATATTATTAGCTGCTTGGGTACTTCAAACTGCTGCTGTTCTTCAAGGCTTGTTCTTTTGTCAGGGAGTGTGCCATTCCATTTCATTAAATGGGAACATTGAGGCTGAGGCTGTTCAGTGCTCCTTGATTTATTCTGCCTCATTATTTGGTCTTTTAAAATTTGTGATTTTTGGGCAAATAGTTGGGATTGCTGCACTTAATAGTAACAAACGTCCGTTGCTGAAACATCCTCAATTTTGAAAAGATTGCAGTATTGCTGCCCTTTGTCTTAAAATGTTTCTTTTATTTTATTTTATTTCTTTTTCAGCTCTTAGTTGTTTTGAAAGTGTCAGACTGCTGTCTGGCCTGACATTGCTCTGAAGCTGTTACTTCCAGAATCAGGAACAATCAGACACAATTTTTAACATATTAGTACTATTAACTTAAGAAACTGACTTAGTAGCGTAATTTAATTAGCATGGATTTTCTGAAGTAAAAGAAGTCTATGAATCTAATTATTGACATTATTTTTTAAGTGTATTCCACCTCCTTTTCTCCAAAAATCACCAGTTCAGGCAGAATAAGAAGGGACAGAGCAAAATGTTGAGCCAAAATCAGAGATAGTTGAGTGGTATATTCCTAGAGCCTATTCTGTTTATGCGATGGGCTAAAGAGGTTTCAAAAATGGGTGCACTGGGCTGGCTATAGCACATATTTTCAGCAGTCCCTGAGTTTGCCTTATTTTGATCTAATCCTGGTAAAAAAGTGTCATTCTGTCATAACTCGGTAAGGATTGTTTCCTCTAAATAATGACAGACTGAAATGTACTCTTTATATTCTCAAGAAAAATGTACCTGTTATTCAGATATTCTGTTTTAGTCTGGCAGCTGCTGAAGAGGGTTAAGGCTGTGAGCTGTAGATCCTATAGTACAGAGTTTGATTCTCTCGACTCTCATTTGCCTACTATTTGACCTTCAGCAAGTCACTTAACCAGACACTGCTCCCTGGTCGCTCCTGCAAAGGAACTGCATTCAGTAGACATACCTGATTAACAAATGGATATTATTATTATTAGTAACTATCTAAGGACATAAGAGAATAGCAGAGTTTTCAAATTTGTCAATGATTATGGTCCTTCTCCCTAATCCCCTTAAAGTTTCCCTTGTTCCTGTGTTAGATATGTGTTTAAGTGGTTGAGATCTGTGGATTTTTTGTGAGCTGTGTTAAGGGCAAAGCACACTGATTATCCCCACAGCAGTGACTTGATCTACATTACTGTAGTAACTTTTTT